>NC_141878.1:94251136-94404772 GCF_056163025.1 Triticum urartu | reverse complement strand
GCAGAAGTTTTTGTCTGTCGTCGACAAAAGTAACTCCTGGACGTGGCTTTGCTGGCTCTCTCCATTCTTGAAGGGAGATCGGGAGTTGGTCCTTCACAAGAACTCTGCACTGACGAAGGAACTTGTCCGTAATCTTCTTAGGCGCTAATGGTTCGCCATTAGGTCTGATGGCCTCGATATTGTACTTTACGCCCTCCTTCAACTTTTTGTACGGGCCACGTTTCATGTTTCCTGAAGATTTGCTCGATCCGGATGGCTGAAAGAAGAAAGATCGATTCGTTAATATATCTTCAAGTCATTTAGAACATGTGATGATCACCAGATGCCTGCTTATATAAATATATATACCTCGCCGGTCTTTGTTGTTTCAAGATCAACATTTTCTTCGTCATGTTCATAGTTCATGACTTCATCAATTCGGTCGTCCCGATCGAATATCATATCACCCTCCCAGGTGTTGTTTAGATATTCGGAGCCATCATAATCTTCTTCATTCTGATCATCATCTGGCCCGCGAGGATTGCGTATGATATTGAACAGGGCCTCTTCTCCCTCTCTGCCGGTATTGTCCGCCATAGGTTTTGTTTAACTAATCCAAAAGAAATATATTCAAATTACAATGCATGGATGCAATCAATTAATAAGGAAAAACTGAATCAATCATAGTACATAATAAGCATCATCGAATATAATCTCGAATACGTCGTCTCGAATAATAGATATAATCTCGAATACAGCATCTCGAATAATAGATATAATCTCGAATACATCATCTTGAATAATAGATATAATATCGAATACATCACTAGCTAGCTAGCTAGCAAGCTAATAAAGATCGAATACTACAGAGTAATCTAGGCCACTCACGGTTCCTGAGGTGCGGGCGGTGGACACCCAAAGAGAAGGAACCATCACTGGATCATAGCTCGGGTGATCTCCCAAAAGAACCTGCCAGGCATTGGAGAACCTGACGTCCATAGCAGCCATGTAGCGATGGACGTGCTCGTCCTCCTCCCTGACACGGCGACGTACCACCTTCGGCGGGGCCGGCTCCCTCCGCACCGAAAGTGGCCCACGCGAACGCCACCAAAGGAGATGAGGGTCGACGACGGGACCCGGGGCCGGGTTCCTGACCAAGCGTCGCACCCTTGAAGGTAGCACCTCCCAGTGCCAGCCCGGCGGAGCCCAGTCCCGGACATGGGTCCTCTGAAGCAGGACGTCGTCGCGAACGGGTCGACGGTGAGGATGCGGGCCGGGCATCGTCGACAACAAATACTATATGCCGCAAAAGTAAAGTAACATTTTTTAAATGATGGATTGTGATTTCATATATGCAAATTCTAAATTTTATAACTAAAACTAACATTTCTAATATTTCTATAACTAAAACTAACATTTCTAATATTTCTATAACTAAAAAACATTTCTATATAACTAACATTTCTAATATTTATATATAACTAACATTTCTGTAACTAAAACTAACATTTCTAATAATTCTATAACTAAAAAACAGAAAGATTGCTAACAATTCTATAACAATTTGTGTGTGAGTGTGGTTGGCGACCGGGGCACAGCTCACCGGTGAGGCGCGACGACGGTGGGCGGTGACGGGGACGGGGACGGAGACGGAGACGGGGCGGCGACGACGGTGGGCGGCGACGGGGACGGGGACGGAGACGGAGACGGGGCGGCGACGACGGGGATGGGGCAGCGACGACGGGGACGGGGACGGGCCGGGCGGGGACGGGCCCGGCGGGGACGACGGGAGGACGGGGTGGGGCGCGGCGCGGCGACAGGGACGACGGGGACGGCGACGGCGACGGACGGTGATGGGGGCGGCGACGGACGGCGACGAGGGGCGGCGGCGACGGGGCAGAGGAGAAAGAAGCAAGGAGAGATGAGAAACTGACAATTTTTTTGAAGTGTTTTCTTATATAGAACAACCTTTAGTACTGGTTGGAGCCACCGACCGGTACTAAAGGTCTGTTTTGGCTAGGCCAAGCGGCGGGAACGGCACCCCTTTAGTACCGGGTGGTGGCTCCAACCGGTACTAAAGACCCACCTTTAGTACCGGTTGGAGCCATGACCCGGTACTAAAGGGTGTGCGCTGCCAGGCGAGGGGCGCAAAAGTTTAGTCCCACCTTGCTAGCCGAGGGGCACTCGCACCTGCTTATAAGCCCCACCGTCGCTGCTGTCTCGAGCTCCTCTCTTAAGCAGGCCTTCTGGGCCTACCTCTTCTGCGATGCCCTGTTGGGCCTACTAGGCTAGCGGGCTTGCATCCTGGCCCAACTAGAATTTGGGTTTCTAGTCGTATGCAGGCCGCTGTGGCCCAGTAGGTGGGCTTTTTTTTCTTCTTTTTTTTGCTTTATTTATTTTTGTTTATTTATTTTAGAGTTGTTTTTTTGCTGTATTTAGAGTTTGTTTGTGAATATTTTTGCTTTAGGTACAAAAAATTACAAACTTTCTGTTAGTACCGGTAGTTTACAAATTTGAATAGTTTAAATTTTGAATTATTTGAAATTTGTGTGAATCACTAGTTTGTGAATAACTTAACTTTGAAAATAGATTTTTCAGTGATTCTTTTTTCTTATGTTTAATATTAGTGTGTTTTATCATTATATTCAATTTGGTAATGCTTAGGTTATTTAAAAAATGAAATGCCTTTGTAACGGATGAGTTTCCGTCCGAAACCCTGATACTTCGAAAGAGATTGTCCATTTTGTACACGAAGTGCATCCAGTTTTTGCGGTAACCCTCTCTACTTTTTTGCACATGCTATGTGGGTGAAATTATGATACCATGCCAACTTTCAACCTTTTCTGAGTTCATTTGAAATGCTTTTCATTCAGGGTCATTTAGCTGAAAAAATCAGTAAATGCATGAAAGAATTTGCTTGCACATAAAATTTCTTCGCGTTTCAAATGCCAAAACACATAACTAGCTACCCTAACTATTACAGAGATTCCCTCCTGGGTGTGAAACACAGAAGAAAGTGATGATAGTGAAGCCGATCGCATCCCAGATCTTTGGGTGTGAAACTTTTTCTTCGCGTGTGTCCCTTTGCGCCGTAGCCATGGAAAATCTTCATCATTTAACTGGATGCTCGGGTCAATATTCACTGTGGATGGAGCAATTTCATCAAACTTTTCATAATCTCCTGACATGCTGTCTTTTCATCCACTCCCACGATGTTTCTCTTCCCAGAAAGAACTATGTGCCGCTTTGGCTCATCGTACGATGCATTCGCTTCCTTATCTTTTCTTTTTCTCGGCTTGGTAGACATGTCCTTCACATAGAAAACCTGTGCCACATCATTGGCTAGGACGAATGGTTCGTCTGCATACGCAAGATTGTTGAGATCCACTGTTGTCATTCCGTACTGCGGGTCTTCCGTTACCCCGCCTCGTGTCATATTGACCCATTTGCACCGAAACAAAGGGACCTTCAAACCACGTCGATAGTCAAGTTCCCATATGTCCTGTATATAACCATAATATGTTTCCTTTCCCGTCTTGGTTTCTGCATCAAAGCAGACACCACTGTTTTGGTTGGTGCTCTTCTTATCTTGGGCGATCGTGTAAAATGTATTACCTTTTATCTCGTACCCTTTGAAAGTCATTATATTCGAAGATGGTAACTGGGACAGCAAGTACAGGTCATCTTCCATAGAGGCATCATGCATGGTACGTGTCTGCAACCAGCTGGCAAAACTCCTGGTTTGTTCACGTGTAATCCAGTCATCAGACCGCTCCGGGTGTTTGGAGCGTAGCAAATTATTGTGTTCATCCATATACGGAGCCACCAAGGCGGAATTCTGTAGAACTGTGTAGTGTGCTTCAGTGAGAGAATGTCCGTCCATACATATTATTTGTTCCCCTCCTAGCGTGCCTTTTCCATCCAGTCTGCCCTTATGCCGCGATTCAGGAACACCAAACGGCTTAAGGTCGGGAATAAAGTCAATACAAAACTCAATGACCTCCTCATTTTCATGGCCCTTGGAGATGCTTCCTTCTGGCCTAGCACGGTTATGAACATATTTCTTTAAGACTCCCATGAACCTCTCAAAGGGGAACATATTGTGTAGAAATACAGGACCCAAAACGTTAATCTCTTCACATAGGTGAACTAGGACGTGCGTCATGATGTTGAAGAAGGATGGTGGGAACACCAACTCGAAACTGACAAGACATTGCACCAAATCATTCTCTAACCTTTGTATGATTTCTGGATCGATTACCTTCTGAGAGATTGCATTGAGGAATGCACATAGCTTCACAATGGCTAATCGAACGTTTTCCGGTAGAAGCCCCCTCAATGCAACCGGAAGCAGTTGCATCATAATCACGTGGCAGTCATGAGACTTTAGGTTCCGGAACTTTTTCTCTGCCATGTTTATTATTCCCTTTATATTCGACGAGAAGCCAGATGGTACCTTAATACAGAGCAGGCATTCAAAGAAGATTTCCTTCTCTTCTTTGCTAAGAGCGTAGCTTGCATGACCCTGATGTATGCCGTCTTTTCCGTGCATACGTTGCTGGCCCTCCCGTGCCTCAGGTGTATCTTTTGTCTTCCCATACACGCCCAAGAAGCCAAGCAGGGTCACACAAAGATTCTTCGTCACGTGCATCACGTCGATTGCGGAGCAGACCTCTAGGTCTTTCCAATAGGGCAGGTCCCAAAATATAGATTTTTTCTTCCACATGGGTGCACGTTTGTCAGCGTCATTCGGAACAGGTTGTCCACCAGGACCCTTTCCAAAGACCACCTTCAAATCCTTGACCATATCATGTACATCAGCACCAGTACGGTGGCGAGGCTTCGTCCGGTGATCCGCCTCACCTTTGAAATGCTTGCCTTTCTTTCTTACGGGATGCCTGCTCGGAAGAAATCGACGATGTCCCAGGTACACATTCTTCTTACAATTAGCCAAATATATACTGTCGGTATTGTCCAAACAGTGCGTGCATGCGCGGTATCCCTTGTTTGTCTGTCCTGAAAGGTTACTGAGAGCAGGCCAATCATTGATGGTCACGGACAACATCGCCTTTAGGTCAAATTCTTCCCCCATGTGCTCATCCCACACACGTACACCTGTTCCATTCCACAGTTGTAAGAGTTCTTCAACTAATGGCCTTAGGTACACATCAATGTCGTTGCCGGGTTGCTTAGGGCCTTGGATGAGCACTGGCATCATAATGAACTTCCGCTTCATGCACAACCAAGGAGGAAGGTTATACAAACATAGAGTCACAGGCCAGGTGCTATGGTTGCTACTCTGCTCCCCAAAAGGATTAATGCCATCGACGCTTAGACCAAACCATACGTTCCTTGCGTCATCTGCAAACTCCTTCCCGTACTTTCTTTCAATTTTTCTCCACTGCGACCCATCAGCGGGTACTCTCAACTTTCCGTCTTTCTTACGGTCTTCTCTGTGCCATCGCATCGCCTTGGCATGCTCTTTGTTTTGGAACAAACGTTTCAACCGTGGTATTATAGGAGCATACCACATCACCTTGGCAGGAATCTTCTTCCTGCGGCGCTCGCCCTCGACATCACCAGGGTCATCGCGGCTGATCTTATAGCGCAATGCACCACATACTGGGAAATCGTTCAAATCCTCGTACTCACCGCGGTAGAGGATGCAATCATTAGGGCATGCACGTATCTTCTGCACCTCTAACCCTAGAGGGCAGACAGCCTTCTTTGCTTCGTACGTACTCTCGGACAATTCGTTGTCCTTTGGAAGCATATTCTTTATCATTACCAGCAACTTTCCAAATCCCTTGTCAGATACACCATTCTCTGCCTTCCATTGTAGCAATTCCAGTGTGGTGCCCAACTTTTTCTTGTCACCTACGCAATTCGGGTACAACAATTTTTTGTGATCCTCTAACATGCGCTGCAACTTCTTCTTCTCCAAATCACTTGCGCAGTTTCTCTTTGCATCAGCAATGGCCCGATCTAGATCATC
This sequence comes from Triticum urartu, assembly GCF_056163025.1. Lineage (NCBI taxonomy): Eukaryota > Viridiplantae > Streptophyta > Magnoliopsida > Poales > Poaceae > Triticum > Triticum urartu. Next base: position 94,398,798 of record NC_141878.1, on the reverse strand, counting down.
AATGGGCTCATCCGATTCCTCTTCTTCAGCTTCTTCCCGCATTGCCGGCTCAGCTTCTTCCCGCATTACCAGCTCAGCTTCTTCCCTCATTGTTGTATCATCGTATTCAGGGAACCCATGGCTAGGATAGCTGTCGTCGTCCTCTTCTTCTTCATTGTCTTCCATCATAACCCCTCTTTCTCCATGCTTGGTCCAAACATTATAGTGGGGCATGAAACCGAACTCAAACAGGTGGACGTGAATGGTTCTTGACGTAGAGTAATTGTGACCATTCTTACAACCAGCACATTGGCAAGGCATAAAACCATCTGCCCGCTTGTTTGCCTCAGCCGCAAGCAGAAAAGTACGCACGCCATTAATGAACTCAGGACAACATCGGTCATCGTACATCCATTGCCGGCTCATCTTCAATACACAACACCGAAAACACCAAATTAATACAATACATAAAGTTCATACATAAAGATCATACAACACTTAAATGCAATAAACAAATAACTCTCTAGCTAAAGAATTTAAATGCAACAACAAATGCGATCAAGATCGCAACTAAGGTAACAATTGATCCAACAGCATAATGATACCAAGCCTCACTATGAATGGCATATTTTCTAATCTTTCTAATCTTCAAGCGCATTTTCTCCATCTTAATCTTGTGATCATCGACGACATCGGCAACATGCAACTCCAATTCCATCTTCTCCCCCTCAATTCTTTTCAATTTTTCCTTCAAATCCTCGTTTTCTCTTTCAACTAAATTTAACCTCTTGACAATAGGGTCGGTTGGAATTTCCGGTTCAACTACCTCCTACATACAAATATCTATGTCAACTTGATGGGCATAATTTGTCATAAACACGAAATGCAATGAATAGTTTTAAAAGAGAATATACCACATCTGAATCATAACCCGGACGAGGGCCGACGGGGACGGATATCAAAACCATGGCACTATGTATAACAAACAACGTATGGGTAAGTTAATTATACGAGTAACTATATATCCAAATCACACAAACATCAATTTTTATATAAAACTTCATGAACAAGAGGCTCACCACAAGGTGGTGCCGGCGATGGGACGTTGCGAGAGATCGACGGTGGTTATGACGGAGATTTAGAAGGTACTAAGTAAACCACACCTACATATGCAAACTAAGTGTTATTTTTGACCTCAAATTGCATATAAATCAAATACTAGCACATATATATAATTCCTCCCAAATTACTAAACTCAAAAATCAATCACTATATAAAGCATTGCACGAGCTAATCTAGCAATGAGAGATGAAAGGACAAAGTTGCTAACCTTTGTGATCATTTGAATGGATGGGGGCCTTCAAATCTTGACGAATTTTGGGCAAAATGTGTCATGAGCTTGAGAGGAAGAGGGAAAAGAACAGAGAGGAGAGGGGAAAGGGGAAGAACAGAGCGAGCTCGGGTGGACGAAGGGTTTATGTAGGACGACCTTTAGTACCGGTTCGTGATACGGCCAGGTACTAAAGGTGCTGGAGGGGCCTCGGACTGACAACATCCTGCCACCACTCACTTTAGTACCGATTCGTGGCACGAACCGGTGCTAAAGGTTCGCCACGAACTGGTACTAATGAGAGCGGCCGGCTAGCCGTTGGAACTGGCACTAATGCACATATTAGTGCCAGCTCAAATTCAAACCGACACTAATGTGCTTCACGTTTGACCCTTTTTCTACTAGTGTCCCCTCTCCGGAGCCCCGAACGGATTCCAGATCAGCCCCCCGAGGAAGATTAGGGCTTGGCGGCGGCTCCGTATCGTAAAACGCGATGAATCCTTCTCTTTGATTTTTTTCCTCCCCGGAAGTGAATATATGGAGTTGGGGTTGAGGTCGGTTGAAGATTAGGGCTTGGCCTACAAATTAAGTGGAGCTCAATATGCAACGAGTTGCATATTGATGAAACACCACATGACTTATTTAGTTCTCTCTCGGTTATGTACTCAACAATATTAAATGTTGATTATCATGGCAAGAGGTGGAGCAAATGGAAAACTACCTATCTAGGCAAGTTTAAATGAGGCCGGAACAACAAACAACAAGTCCGGAAAAACCTCATGTGCAATATTTTAGGTTTGGTACTGTTCTGCCGTAAAGCATAATCTAGAGTTGTTAAACATGCAAAGAGATGCTACCATGATAGACTAGGCATTTTTCTACCCCATTTACATATAAAGTTTGTTAGGTTTGGAGCTACGGTTATTAAGTTATGAATTTAATCATATTAGCATGGAAATTAAGCAAAATTAAACAAACAACAAGTTTAAAAATTTTAAACATGGATGAAAATGATGTATTATGAAACTAGATGAAAAACTAAGCACTTTACATATATAAAGTTTTTACAAAAGATGCATACTTGTTGAGTTATTATATGCATGAAGTTTAGGGGCTATACTGTAAAACTGGCGCTCTCTAGATAAATAGATAATTCGTTCCGTGAAAAAAAAACATGAATCGGGCCGAATCTGGAGGTGCAGGGAGCTGCTCACATTGGGCCAATCCCACCTGGAGGAGAGGCTGGGCCGCAGTGCCTTGCCGGGCCGCGATGAGGCACAAGGCGAGGCCGGCAAGGAGCGGATGCAGGCCGAGGGGCAGGGGAGGCCCACGGGAGGCGAAGGCGACTAGTGGGATGAGGCTGCTGTGCTGGCGCGGTTCACAGTCAACGGGCGCTGGAATTGCTGCGGGCTCGAGGAAGAAACAGAGGAGGCCGTGGGACAAAGGGGTCGAGCTCCTCCGTCCGGTGCAGAAACGAGCAGAGGCCGACGCCACGGGGATCCAGGGCGGCGCGGCTGATCCGGGGCACGGGCACGGTGTCCGAGGCAGGACCCGCCGGACCCACGGCGGTAGGGACTTGAGGTCGACGAAGCTTGGGCGGCAATCCATGGCGGCCCCTAGAGAGAGAGGAGAGAGAAAGAAAGGTGAGGCGAGGGAGTGAAAAACCAGGGGGAGGAAGAGAAAGGCAGGGGCTGCGCGACCTGGTCGCCGACGCTGGAGCAGGGCGGCGCTGGAGTTGCTCGAGGGGAGGAGTGTGTGGCCTTGGGCGCCTGGTTGACGATGCAGAGGAGCGGCAGAAGCAGGGAGGTCGGCGGTGCTGGTAGCCTACTCCGGCGAGCAGGTACTTGGGCGCGATGTGAGGCACGATGCGGTCAATGCGAGGAGCTCGGGAGGAGCGGTTGGTGCGGGAAGCGAAGATGGGCGCCGGTGCAGGACTGCAGGGCTGGGCGACGAGGTGGCGGCTCGGGGCTCCGGTGGCGCGGTGAGGAGTTCGGGCAGGAGAATCGGGTGCTGGTTGGTGGGGATCGATGGGTTGGGGGACATGGGAGATCGATCAGGGGAGGGGGCTTGCTGGTTGGGTGAGAAAGGAAATCGAAGTGGACGTGGGGTGGATCAAAAGGAAGAGGAGACAGGAGGAGTGGCGGCGACTAGGAGGATCCCTAGAAATTAGGGATTGGTCCGATGATTGCACTGCTATTTATAGTAGGTGGGTGTGGTTTTGATTAGGGGCTATCTCGTCCCTCCAATCAAAATCGGGCGGTCGGGAAAAATAGGCTAGGGAGTCCAAATAAGAAAATGGTGATGTTTTGTAGATGTTTGGGGATGATCCGGACCTGTTGGTAACGATAGAGCGGGTCGGGTTCGGGACAGTTTCGGACGCACACATGAGGGGTTCGATGCACTATGCAGAGAGGGTTTCGGGGTCTGGCGATTGTCAGCGGACTGTGCAGAAAGGTTTGGGCTGAGAGAAGAGAAGAGAGAGAGAGAGACCCAACGACTGTTTCCGGAGACCGAAAACGTCCGACGTTTGACCGACTATAATGTCGCTATGGCTATCCGTTGGGCTATCAAACGAACTCCGAATGCGATGAAACTTGGCAGGCGGCCTACCTACAACATAACAACACCACATGCCAACTTTCAACCCATTTCGAGAACATTTTTCGGCCACTTATAAAGTACTATTTCGGACGTGCCGCGGGCGCGTGCAGGTGTGTCTGGACTCAGAACGGACAACGGACGGAACTGGGGAACCCGGACGGATGCAAGTTTTGAAAGCATGATGATGCAATGCACATGATGACATGACAAGACGCAACATGCAAGCGAATGACATGGCAACGACGGCGAATAACTGGAAGACACCTGACGCGTCGGTCTCGGGGCGTCACATTTTATCTGTCCACACTCCCACAATGTACCCCATCACTACGTTCTCTAAGTTAAAGTCAACATTTGAACTTTTGAAAATGCAGAGACATGAATGGTTATGTGAGGTTATATAGAGAAAATGGATCTTATTTCAAAATAAATTCCATATATCATTACTACTAAAACAACATGTGAAGGACAAGCAAGCTAGATCATCAAAACCACTCGTAGGCAGAGAAAAGAAAGGACCGCGGTGGCGAGGCTCTTAATTGTATGACACAACAAAGCTAAGATCAATCGCTATCGGTGTTAGTTGTATGCGTTGTTTTTGGTAAATAAAAACTATAAAAAAAATCTAAGCTTTTCAGCCAACTTTTTATAGAACTACTTTTGTTTTTAAAGCTTCTTTTTCGAAGTTTCAAAGATCGGACATGATTACAAGGAAATCTATGATTTGTAGAAAGCAAGAAACCGATGGGCAAGAACATGTCACATCAAAAACTAAATACTCATGTAGTGCCACTATACAATTCAGAGGTTTGTTAATGTTAAAATGCAAGAGCTTTGGGCTGCTAAATTCTGTCTTAAAATCAAAATTTTCTTATGGCATTATCCCTTCGACTAAATAGTTGATAAATCGCCAATGGAAAGTGCAAAAAGTGTGGGTAGCAGAAACAACTACTCGCATCTTCATTGCATGCCCTGATGGAAATTTTAATTGGTCGGTTGTTAGGGATATATTAAGGTGGAATCATTTTCCAAAAGGGCTAATGGTTTTCTTGGTTGGTAACTAAATCCAGTGGTATCAACAAGCTATTCTCTGTAGATTTTGCGGCAATTTGTTGGGAAAGTGGCTCTCAGAGATAACATGGTTTTTAGAATCAGGATGGGGGCAAGATGTAAAGACGACCGGATCAAGATGTAATGGAGGTTGTTCACCACAGGCGACACGAAGAATCTTTGCGGATAGCCACACGGGAATGAAGCGGTAACATCCCAATTGTTAAATTTGGATGTTATACATAGGTCATCATATGCATATCATATTTTTCTGGCACTTTGTTTGTGATCGTAGAAATCCTAAGCAACTCAAGGACCCACAGAGAGAGTTGGGGATTTCATTATTTTCATATTTGAATTTTTTCAAATTTGGAAGAGAATCATTTTGATTTTAATAATTTTTCTCTTTGAAATATTTCCAATATTAAAAATAAATGAGAGGAGATAAAATGACTTCTCCAAAATCAGAGGGGAATATTGAAGGAAAAATATTAAAATTTAATAAATATTGTATTTGGAATTTTATTGTTATTTTATTTGAATTAGCAAATATGCATTTTTCAAAATTGCATTTTTAGGCCAGAAAAATGTTCACCTTGTTCTAAACATTTTATTTAGACGGTGAAAATTGTTTTTGGCATTTTTAGAGTTGTTTTTATATTTTATTAGGATTTTTCTTCTGTAGAATTTATTTAAAAAAAATCTCTTCTGGCCGACCGAACTGGGCCGCGCCCAGCCCAGCCGGCCCAGCAGGTCACCGTCTTTCCCCCGCGCGGGAGCCGCCTCGCCACCGCCAGCCGTGTCTGGCTCGGGCACGCCTCCCGAGGCCGGTGCCCCCTCGCCCAAGCCGCTACCTCGCCCCCCCCCCCCCTTATAAGGAGCCGCCCGGCCCCCTCTCCTCCCAAGCCGCCGCTGCCCAAGCAGCACCAACAGCAGCCCCGCGCCGCCGCCGCCTGTCGCCGCCGCGCTGCCCGCGACGCCGCCCCACGTCGACCCGCCACGCCGAAGCCTCGACCCGCCGGAGCCGCCGACCCACCGGTTTTTCTCGCGAACCGGTAAAAAACCACCATGGTTTTTTTCGATTTTGTTTTTAGATCGGTTTTGTTTTTAGGGTTAAGGTTTTCCCGGTTTTCTTCGGTTTCACTATTTTGCGAACTTTCGCCTGAACGCATCTGTTCGCGAACGCGTTCGTTCGTCTCTGATAGCGAACGTTCATTCGTTAGTCTTTTTATTTTTATTTTATTTTCAGCCAGGGACCTATCTGCGATTATTTTTATCGTAGATTAGCCCCTGATCTTCAAACCCTCATTACTTTTTGACTGTTCGTCCAAATCCAGTGAAACCAACGCCAAAATCTTCGTCTCAAACTACTCTTTCCAGTTAACCAACTTGAACATGATTTTGACAAATTAAAATTTGGTATCAGGCAGATTTGAATTCGAACTCCTTTTGATCGTAGTTTGAGTTTCGTAGCTCCAATTTGATTGATTCTTTTTGCAAATCGAAGCTCTTCAGTTGAACTTTCAGTTTGGACTTTCTCATCTGAGTTTTACCCTTGCATCTATGCTTGAGTGCTTATGTATGCTATTGTTTGTTTGTGATAGAATTTCCGGAGTGCGAAGCGTGTTACTACGAGTCTCTAGGGTTTCCAGATCGTCAGCAAGGCAGGTAACACTTTGATCATACCTCTTACTAGCCAGTTTTATGCATTAGTCTCAATCCTCAAACACTGCATGGTTAGGACTTGAATACTTGTGGGTACCGGGAAGTAGTGATGAGGTAGTACATATTGCCTTTATTTTCAAACCCTGGGAGTTCCTTCTACGTTATGCTTTTATTGCTATGTTATGCTCGTAGACGCGGTTTGGTTTGAGTGATCCATGACAGATGTGAGAGTTTTAATTAATGGTTAAACTTAAGGTGGCTACTTTAATACACATCTGGGTGGATTGGTTGTGGCACCCTGGAGCACCCAGTGGTTGTCTGGGCACCTGGAGCAATCCAGTGTTGTCCTGGGATATCCCGGAGTACCCGTGTGATCATCCTATGGTTTGCCAACCAGGCTCAAAGGGATCATAAGATTATTCATGCTAGAAACTTCCGTGTGCAGCCACAAGCCATTATGGGCTCTGGTATAGTCGACTAAGTTGTGTGACCTCTTTCAGTGGTAGGCTAGCAGATGTAGGGGATGTATGTGGTACTGTCTACCTAGAGTAAAGAGTTAATGCTTTTGAAAGACTGTGTCTCGGTCATTTGTTTCTCAAACACCATGCAGTGTGAGAAATCCAACGGAGGAGATCGAGTCTTGTGGGGAAAAGTGTGCAAACCTCTGCAGAGTGTATAAACTAATCATGATTAGCCGTGTCCCCGGTTATGGACTCTTGAGTATCTGGTACTTGAATTATTGATTTGATCTCATCACTCTATTAATTAATTTGTTGGGTTTATGATTATTAATTTGGGATTGAGTTGGCGGAACCTTCTCAATGTTTTCAACAAACTTTGTAGTAAATAAAATTTATTCCTTTGTTGTAGGGAAAAATTAGCTTTCTGCAAAAATAACCATAGAGCCTCCACCAGCCAAATATGCATATAGTTATAGCTGTTACATGTTCATTGCTCTATAGTGTTATGTTGCCAGCATATTCCATGTGCTAACCCATTTCGGGCTACAACGTATTATGTTGCAGACTTTTCAGACGAAGAGTAAGGTGCGCTAGGTCGTTGTCTTGCACTCAGCTATGCCGTTGGAGTTGATGGACTCGCTTTACCTTCAAAGCCTTCCGCTGTTATCTTCATTAGATGGCCTTCAACCATATTATTGTAATAAGTACTCTCTTATGAGATATTCAATGTAATAAGTGTGTGACTGAAACTCTGTTATAAATCATTCAAGTACTATGTGTGTCAGCATTACTGATCCAGGGATGACACTTATGCACAGAGATTTGACCGTTTGAGGTCGGATCGCTACAAGATAGTATCATAGCCCACGTTGACTATAGGACACGACCACTAAGATGAGCCATAGGTCACTCTTCTCTACTCATTTCTGACTCTTCTCCACTTTCCACTCTATAGATGACGGACCCAAGGAACAAGTTTGCTCAACCGGATGAAGACACCCCTTTTGGACGACACTTGAAGGAAGCCACTAGATACCTGAACATCGGATTACCAAGCTTCAATGGGACCTACACCGCCACACTACCGGAAGAAGAGCGCTGGACAATTTGAGCACATGTTCCAGGAAGGACATTCACACCAGTCACGGAGCCCATAGAGTTTTCCTTTGATGCACCAACCTGGAGTCTAGGAAAGAGCATGGCAGCTCACATCGCCATGGGACGCATCAGCGAAGTTTACCACAAGGATCTTAAGGACACCATCTACCAGATATGTGGACACCGAGATGAGCAATGGGAGATGATTTGCACCAGCAGGGACAAGTCCATTGTAGCCTACATTCAGGAGTTGAACCAACACATTCGTCGACAGGAGAACCAGATGTGCACCAATATGATAGACCTGAAGACGGTGATGACCAGGAACATGGAGCTAGAAGAGGAACTTAAGTCTACACACGATGGATATGTAGAGGAAATTGCAGTTCTACTAGCGAAGAATGAAGACCCGAAAAAGAAGCTAGGAGTATTCATGGAGACCCCGCACCAGGAGGAGATGACGATCATCCCGAGGACTATATCATCATCGACGACACTGACTCCGACCCCGATAGTGATGATGACTATGAAGACGAAGCTGGAGCAGATATCATGGAATCTTCTTCCGATCAAAATTTCTAGTCGACCACCATATTATTAGTAGTATACCCCTGTGTATATAGAATAGTCTGAGTATTTTGTAACGATAGTTAGATCGCTTGTATGCCCTTGTTTTAATTGAGTGGTGTGATACGAATGTGTTTATCTCATGTGCATATGGGTAGTGATTTTCCCCTTAGACCCCACTCTATTCTAATATCTCCCCTCTAAACCTATCAAACGCCTCCGAGACGTGACCCCGGATTTATCTTCCCACCGGAGCTCACTCAGTTGATCCAACATGAGAATGCCTTGATGCAGCTACTAGTCCAGAACCAAGGCAACAACAACAACAATAACAATCCACCGCCACCACGTCCAGTTGACAACTTAGCCCATTTTCTGAGGTTGAATCCGCCGGTGTTTTCCGGTAGCACCGAGCCGATTGTTGCTGATGACTGGCTCCGCAGGATTGGAAGGGAGTTGACCACGGCAGGTTGCACAGATGCTGAGAAGGTTGAAAGTGCAATATTGCACTAAAGTATTTTTGACATTGATGACAACTTGATTTGTGTTTCTAACCACATGCTCTAAGTGTTAACAGCCCTGATTAAGCTAAAAGTGAAGCATGGATGGTTATTTCCTCTCTTATTGGAACAAGGAAAAGTGGTGCGCTCAAGAAAAGAAGAGTACCTTAATGTTTTCTTATTTCTTGAGTCCTTAGGGCAGCCGCACTATTAAGAGGGGGTGCATCATAAAAACATCCGGGGAATCAACTTACCGTCTCACATTGGTCTGAAAATCCTAGTGCCAAGTCTCTGTTCAGGCTGGAACTTCCGGGGACGGCCGGAACTTCCAGGGACCGGAATCTCTGGGCGGGGTCCGGGAAGCTTCCGGGGTACCCATAGAAACTGCACTTTTCGTGCGATCTCTCTGTGTAGCCCGGAACCTCGCCGGACCCTGGCCGGAACTTCCGTCTCCCGGAACTTCCGGGGCGGCCGGAACTTCCGGGTACCGGAACTTCCGTCCCCTGTGTCAGCAGCTTCCGGGGTACTACTAAGTGGTGCAAACCTTCTGTGTATCCCAGAACCTGTCCGGAACTTGGCCGGAACTTCCGTGGTCCGGAACTTCCTTCTGTAGCCGGAACTTCCGGGCTGCGCAAAAATCTGCCTCCAACGGCCAGATTTCATCCCTACCTATAAATAGTCTTCTTCTTCCTCACGAAGGGGTTGACGACTCCATTTCTCTCACCTCCATTTCCAGACCTCGATTTCTTGGAGATCTCCCTCCTTAGCCAACCAAAGCCCTTGATCTTTTGAGAAGCAAAGGAGAAGTGCTGATCTACACATTCACCAAAGCGAAAGTTGATTCCCCCTTGTTTTCGTGGTGCGTCTTGTTACTCTTGGAGGTTGGAGACTCCTAGGCGGTAGGAGTGCTCCGGCGAGAAATCGACCATTGTGATTTCCCCCGAAAAGTTTGTGAGGGTTTGGAGACCACCCCAAGGTCTACCACTAGTGGTTGAGAAACGCCTTCGTGGTGTTGTCTCAAGGAGAGAATAGGGTGAGCCTTCGTGGCGTTGGTGTGCCTTCGTGGTAACATCCACCTCTCTAAACGGTGACGTAGCTTCCCTCCAAGGAAGTGAACATCGGCATACATCCTCATCTCTCGGAGTTGCGGTTATTCCTAACCCTAACTCTCTACTTGTGGTTACTTGTCTCTTAGCACTTACTTATATCATCTTGTGCTTGCTTACTCATATATATATATATATATCTGTGTCACTTGTTTATCTTGCTTAGCTCATTAGTATCATACTTGCAATTGTTAGGCTCACTTTCATTTTCCGCATTATTGCCTAAAATTGCTTAGTAACAATTAAAATTTGTAATTGTACCTATTCACCCCCCCTCTAGGTCCATCTCGATCCTTTCAATTGGTATCAGAGCCTCGTGCTCTATTCTTGTGGCTTAACCGCCCTAGAGCGAGATGAACCCCGATGGGACTCCCCTTGTTGTAGATCCGAAGGATAAAGGCGAGGCTTCTTCTGAAGTTAAGACCTTTACTTCTGAGGATCTAGAACGGGCCCTTGCTAAGCAAAAGGAGGAGCATGATGCTTCTCTTGAGGCCTTGGTCCAAATGAGGATAGCCACGTTGTCCACAGTGCTTGCACCACTTTCGGGTGGTGCGGCCTCGAGGCCAACTGTGCCTACTCCGTCACTTGGTCAATAACCTCCTAGCAATGAACACTCCAGTGTTCCTTGGCTTTATGCAAGACCCCAAGTTGAGAAACCTAAATATAACCCTCAAGGCAAACCTCCTTTAGTTGATGCCACTTCCGATTTTGCCTTGTGGAGAGTTGCTATGCAGGATCATCTTCGATATGGAAATGATGAGATGCTGGAGATCTTGGAGTATGGTTACCATGTGGTTGATCTAAAGAATCCTACACCAAGAGAAATTTATGACAAGAATCTCAATGACACTGCAACCATGTGTATAAGGAGAGGTATGGTTGAAAAGTAAAGGAGACCTTTCATACACATCACAAGTGCCAAGGAACTATGCGAAAGTATTATAAGATCCAAGACCGGTACCTCCACCCTCCGGAGTGCTCAATATGAAATTGCCAAGGGGCAATTGCAAAACTTTTGTATGGAGAAAGGTGAAACTCCCAATCAACTCCTTGAGCGCCTCATGACTCTCACCGCTGATATTGAGTCATGTGAGTGTGACAAGACAGAAGATGGATTCAACATGACTAAGCGATTCCTTGTGGACAAGTTGCTCCATGCTCTTGCTCCATATCACCATCAAATGGTATGGGACATAAGACAACACCATGCCTTCAAGAAAATGACTACAGATGACATCATATCCACTTTCCAACTATTTGAAGAGTCAAAGGAAAATGCTACAAAACATCTTGCCATGCATGGTACTCCATCGTCAAAGATTAATCTTGCATTGAAGGCTAAGCATGCATGTGAAGATGAGCAAAGTGAATAAGAAGAAGAAGATGATGATGATGAATATGGTGATGAGGTTGAATCCGATGAGGGCCCTTCATATGAAGACATGGCTCTCTTTGTCAAGATGTTTAGCGCAGGAAAATTCAAGGGAAGATTTCAAAAGAAGAAAGTAAGAAAATGCTACAACTGTGAAGAAACCAACCACTTCTCAAACGAGTGCCCGTATGAGAAGAGACAAGACAAACCAAGGTTTCCCAAGACCTTTCCCAAGAAGAAGTTGCCAAATCCTTTGAACTCCAAGCTCAAGAAGAGAGATGGGAAAGCAATGGTTGCTCAAGAAGAATCCGATCCGGATGGTGTTAGTGGTGTTGCCCGAGTTGCTCAAGATTCTCAAAACACATTGAGGCTAGTCAACAAGAGTGGTGAAGTTGTCACCTACAACTACATGAAGGATTACAAGGGCAACGCTCACAAGTGTCTCATGGCGAAGGCCGTGGTAGAAGATGGAGAGGACCAACACTCTCCTGACAAGGTCAAGGTAACCCCACGATCAAATCCTCCTCTTTTCGCTCCTCCTACTCCTAGTGATGAGTATCTTGATGCGGAGGATAGTTATGAGGATGATGATATAAATGATCCTATGCTTGCTAAACTAAATAAGTTCATGTGCTCCCTTAAAGGAAAGAAGCTCACTATGTTTCGTATGCTTATGGAGATGGTGAGTAAGCACACCATTTCCATTAAGGAACTCGAAACCCTCGTCACCGAGGAAAAGGAAAAATATGAAGTCCTTGAGCGGAAAGTCCAATATGAGGAAGCACGCAATGATGAACTATGCTTAAAAATTGGTGCAAACATTGATGTTCATACTAGAGATCTTGCCTCCTTGAAAAAGGCTATCGACTCTTGCGAAGAGTTGATGAATGATAAAAGTAAGCTTGTAAAGTCTAATGCTTCTCTCTCTAAGGATTGTGAGCTTCTATCTGTGTCCCTCAAGACCAAGGAAGAAGAGCTCACCCTTCTTACAAAGAGTTTTGAGACACTCAAGCTTACTTATCTTGAAACTCTAGCCAAGGCTTACTCTTCTCCTATTATCAATGTTGATGCTTGTACTACTACCTCTAGTAGTGATCTAGCATCTATTCTTAAGGAGAATCGCTTTCTCAAAGCTCAAATCGAGAAAGGGCTCATGACATTTGCTCAAGGGCAAAAGAACCTCAATGAGGTGTTGAGCCAACACAATGAAGTGTTTGCCAAAGAGGGACTCGGGTTTGACCCGAGCACAAGCAAGAAGAAGACATCCTCTAAAAAGTGCACCACCCCTCTAAAAGAAACTTTTGTATGAGAAGGGCACAAGGAGAAAGGTAAGGTTGATTGTGGTAAGGCCACAAGGGGCATGCCCACTGTCAACAAGCCAAACGAGTTCATGCCTCCATCCTATGTTGTTCGTAAGACTAAGGATGGAGAAGTTTATGCAAAGTTTGTTGGTCCTCGAAATGCATTTCAGTTTTATGCTATTTGGGTCCCTAAGACCCTTGTGACTAACTTGAGAGGTCCCATTGCAAAATGGGTGCCTCTAACCAAGTAATAATTGTGTGTAGGTTGCCTTCTCCGGTGGAGTAAAATGGGTGATTGATAGTGGATGTACCAATCATATGACCGGAGATAGCATATTGCTCTACGACTTCATGGAAGCTATTCAACCATTTATGAGAATTATGTTTGGTGGAGGATCAAAAGGACAGGTACTCGGTTTGGGTAAGGTGGCTATCACAAATGACATGTCTCTTGCAAATGTCATGCTTGTCCAATCCCTTAAGTATCATTTGCTTTCTGTTCGCCAATTGGCTTCTGTTGGCTATGATACACTATCTGGACTAACGGATGTGAAAGTCTTTAAGAGAGATACTCTCGAAGTGGCCTTTGTTGGAGAGTTGGATGGCAACCTTTACACGGTTGATTTCTCGAAAGAGAGCACATTCCATGCAACTTGTCTAATGGCCAAGGCCGACAAGGGGTGGCTATGGCATCGCCGGCTAGCCCATGTCGGCATGAGAAATATTCAAGATCTCTTAAAGGGAAATCACATCCTTGGACTAACAAATGTCTCTTTTGAGAAAGATCATGTGTGTAGTGCATGCATAGCCGGGAAGCAACATCAATCAAAGCACCCACCCAAGAATATTGTGTCTACTTCAAGGCCTTTGGAGCTCCTTCATGTGGATCTTTTTGGGCCTCCTTCATGGGATAGTCTTGGTGGGAAAAAGTATGGACTTGTCATTGTGGATGATTACTCAAGATACACATGGTGTTTTTCCTCAAGTCCAAATACGAGATGAAGATCACCTTCATTGATTTTGCCAAGCAAGCACAACGCAAGTTTAACAAAGAAATCATGGCAATAAGAAGTGATAATGGTTCCGAGTTCAAGAATTACAACTTGGAACGATTTCTTAGTGATGAAGGGATTGAACATCAATATTCCGCACCATACACCCCTCAACAAAATGGTGTTGCAAAAAGGAAGAATCATACACTTGTGGAGACGGCAAGGTCCATGTTGGATGAATACAAGTCTCCACATAGTTTTTGGGCCGAGGCTGTCAACACCGCATGTCATGCATCAAATCGACTCTTCCTCTGCAAAATATTGGAAAAGACTCCATATGAGATTCTAACCGGGAACAAGCCAAATGTCAAGTACTTTCGTGTATTTGGGTGCAAATGTTTCATCCTCAACAAAAAGGAACGGTTAGGAAAATTTCAATCCAAAACAACCGAGGGTATATTTGTTGGCTATGGATCAAACTCTCACGCCTATAGAGTCTACAACAAATCCAATGGATGTGTTGTAGAAACTTGTGACGTGGTGTTTGATGAGTTTAATGGCTCCCATGGGGAGCAAGTTGATCTAAGTGATGTAGCTGAAGAAGATTCGTCTCAAGATATTTTGACCATGGTTGTTGATGCACTTCTTCCAATGGAACAAGAACCTCATGATGATGAAGAATAAGATGAAAGCCTCACACATCATCAAACAACTTCAACACCCATACCACCACAAGTCCCTATTACTCAACCAATACCCGTAGTGCAAGTACAAGATGATGATCAAGTTCCTTTTCATGTTAATCATCAAGAACAAGATCATCCTCAAGGGCAAGAACAAGAAAGTGCAATCATTGACAATGAACCCCAACAAATGCAAGAATAAGAAGAAGATTTTCCACCACACATTAATTATCCATATGTAGAGGACATGGATGATGGACATGAAGTTGAACCTCGCGAAACCTTAACCTCCATCATGCCTCGAGTGACCGGTCGTGTTGATGTTGATAAGATCCTCACCGGCATATCAGAAGGTAGAGTCACTCGTAAACAATTGACAAACTTTTGTGCTCACTTCTCTTTTGTGTCTAGTGTTGAGCCTCTCAAGGTACAAGATGCGTTGATAGACAACGATTGGCTCATTGCTATGCAAGAAGAGTTGAATAGTTTTGAGCGCAATCAAGTGTGGTCATTAGTCAAGAGGCCAACTACGGAACACAACGTCATTGGTACAAAGTGGATTATCAAGAACAAGCAAGATGATAATGGTGTAATCATCCGCAACAAGGCAAGGTTAGTGGCACAAGGGTACTCACAAGTTGAAGGTTTGGACTTTGGTGAGACCTTTGCCCCCGTTGCCCGTCTTGAATCCATTCGCATTCTACTTGCTTATGCTGCTTTCAATGGCTTTACATTACATCAAATGGATGTGAAGAGTGCTTTCCTTAACATCCCTCTACAAGAAGAAGTATATGTATCACAACCACCTGGGTTCGTTGACCCCGATCACAAAGACTATGTGTATAAACTTCATAAGGCTTTGTATGGCCTCAAGCAAGAACCTCGTGCTTGGTATGATCATCTTGAGAAGTTTTTACTCGATGATGGCTTTGTGAGAGGGGTGATCGATCACACTCTTTTTACTAAGAGGGACAAAGGTGATTTGATCTTATGCCAAATCTATGTAGATGATATTATTTTTGGTTCTCCTAACATTCATTTATGCAAGAAGTTTGCGGCATCAATGACCAAGAATTTTGAAATGTCACTCAATGCGAATTTGAAGTTCTGCCTCGGATTTCAAATTCAACAATTTCAAGAAGGAATTTTCTTGTCACAAGCAAAATACCTCAAGGATATCCTAGCAAAATTTGGCATGACTAATGCTAGCCCATGTAAGACACCCATGCCAACCAAAATTGTACTCACTGAAGACTCAAACGGTATCCCCTTCGACCCATCTAAATACCGCTCTATGATTGGTTCATTGCTTTATCTTTGTGCATCTAGAACAGACATCATGTTTAGTGTATGCATGTGTGCTAGATTTCAAGCTTCCCTTAGGGAAAGCCATCATAAGGCGGTTAAGCATATTCTGAGATACCTTGTTCACGCCCCAAAGTTGGGTCTATGGTACCCCAAGGATGCTAAGTTTGATCTCATTGGGTACACGGATACATCTTCCTAAGTTGCGCTACTCTCCGGTTCAAGCGGCAGTACCTCATCAAGTTCTACTTTCCTCCCACTTAATTCTTTCGAGGGAAACTCTTTCTCTAGAAAGGATCCATTCTTGGCAACAAAGACCTTGCCTTCAGATCTGAGGTAGAAGGTATACCCAATAGTTTCCTTAGTGTATCCTATGAAGACGCCTTTTTCCGACTTGGGTTCGAGCTTTTCAGGTTGATGTTTCTTGACATAAGCATCGCATCCCCAAACTTTCAGAAATGACAACTTAGGTTTCTTCCCAAACCATAATTCATATGGTGTCGTCTCAACGGATTTCGACAGAGCCCTATTTAAAGTGAATGCGGCAGTCTCTAAAGCATAACCCCAAAATGATAGCGGTAGATCGGTAAGAGACATCATAGATCGCAGCATATCCAATAGAGTGCGATTACAATGTTCGGACACACCATTACGCTGAGGTGTTCCAGGCGGCGTGAGTTGTGAAACAATTCCACATTTCCTTAAGTGTGTGCCAAATTCGTGACTCAAATATTCTCCCCCATGATCTGATCATAAGAACTTTATTTTCCTGTCACGTTGATTCTCTACCTCACTCTGGAATTCCTTGAACTTTTCAAAGGTCTTGGACTTGTGTTTCATTAAGTAGACATACCCATATCTACTTAAGTCATCAGTGAGGGTGAGAACATAACGATAGCCACCACGAGCCTCAACGCTCATTGGACCGCACACATCAGTATGTATGATTTCCAATAAGTTGGTTGCTCGCTCCATTGTTCCGGAGAATGGAGTCTTGGTCATTTTGCCCATGAGGCATGGTTCGCACGTGTCAAATGATTCATAATCAAGAGACTCCAAAAGTCCATCTGCATGGAGTTTCTTCATGTGTTTGACACCAATGTGACCAAGGCGGCAGTGCCACAAGTATGTGGGACTATCATTATCAACCTTACATCTTTTGGCATTCACACTATGAATATGTGTAACATCATGTTCGAGACTCAATAAGAATAAACCATTGACCAGCGGGTCATGACCATAAAACATATCTCTCATATAAATAGAACAACCATTATTCTCAGATTTAAATGAGTAGCCATTTCGTATTAAACAAGGTCCAGATACAATGTTCTTGCTCAAAGCTAGCACTAAATAACAATTATTGAGGTTTAAAACTAATCCCGTAGGTAAATGTAGAGGTAGCGTGCCGACGGCGATCACATTGACCATGGAACCATTCCTGACGCGCATCGTCACCTCGTCCTTCGCCAGTCTCCGCTTATTCCGCAGCTCCTGTTTTGAGTTACAAATATGAGCAACCGCACCGGTATCAAATACCCAGGAGCTACTACGAGTGCTGGTAAGGTACACATCAATAACATGTATATCATATATACCTTTCGTATTGCCGGCCTTCTTATCCGCTAAGTACTTGGGGCAGTTCCGCTTCCAGTGACCCTTTCCCTTGCAATAAAAGCACTCAGTCTCAGGCTTGGGTCCATTCTTTGGCTTCTTCCCAGCAACTGGCTTACCGGGCGCAGCAACTCCCTTGCCGTCCTTCTTGAAGTTCTTACCCTTGCCTTTCTTGAAACTAGTGGTTTTGTTGACCATCTACACTTGATGTTCCTTTTTGATCTCCACCTCCGCTGATTTCAGCATTGAATATACCTCAGGAATGGTTTTCTCCATCCCATGCATATTGAAATTCATCACAAAGCTCTTGTAGCTAGGTGGGAGCGACTGAAGGATTCTGTCAACGACCGCGTCATCCGGGAGATTAACTCCCAGCTGAGACAAGCGGTTGTGCAACCCAGACATTTTGAGTATGTGCTCGCTGACAGAACTATTCTCCTCCATTTTACAACTGTAGAACTTGTCGGAGACTTCATATCTCTCGACTCGGGCATGAGCTTGGAAAACCATTTTCGGCTCTTGGAACATCTCATATGCTCCGTGCTGCTCAAAATGCTTTTGGAGCCCCGATTCTAAGCTGTAAAGCATGCTGCACTGAACCAGGGAGTAATCATCACTACGTGACTGCCAGGTGTTCATCACGTCTTGAGTTGCTGGGAAAACAGTGCTTCACCTAGCGGTGCTTCAAGGACATATGCTTTCTTGGCAGCAATGAGGATGATCCTCAAGTTATGGACCCAGTCCGTATAGTTGCTACCATCGTCTTTCAGCTTGATTTTCTCTAGGAACGCGTTGAAGTTGAGGGCAACATTAGCGTGGGCCATTTGATCTATAAGACATATTGTAAAGATATTTAGACTAAGTTCATGATAATTAAGTTCATCTAATCAAATTATTTAATGAACTCCCACTTAGATAGACATCCCTCTAGTCATCTAAGTGATACATGATCCGAATCGACTAGGCCGTGTCCGATCATCACATGAGATGGACTAGTCATCAACGGTGAACATATCAATGTTGATCGTATCTACTATACGAATCATGTTCGACCTTTCAGTCTCTCGTGTTCCGAGGCCATGTCTATACATGCTAGGCTCGTCAAGTCAACCTAAGTGTTTTGCATGTGTAAATCTGGCTTACATCTGTCGTATTCGAACGTTAGAATCTATCACACCCGATCATCACGTGGTGCTTCGAAACAACGAACCTTCGCAACGGTGCACAGTTAGGGGGAACACTTTCTTGAAATTTTAGCGAGGGATCATCTTATTTAAGCTACCGTCGTTCTAAGCAAATAAGATGTATAAACATGATAAACATCACATGCAATCAAATAGTGACATGATATGGCCAATATCATTTTGCTCCTTTTGATCTCCATCTTCGGGGCGCCATGATCATCATCGTCACCGGCATGACACCATGATCATCTCCATCATCGTGTCTTCATGAAGTTGTCTCACCAACTGTTACTTCTACTACTATGGCTAACGGTTAGCAATAAAGTAAAGTAATTACATGGAGTTATCATTGACACATGCTACCTCTTGAGCACTGCGTTGGCTTTCCCTTGAAGAGGAAAGGGTGGTGCAGTAAAGCAGCGTAAGTATTTCCCTTAGTTTTCGAGAACCAAGGTATCAATCCAGTAGGAGACCACGCGCGAGTAACCTCGTACCTACACAAACAAATAAGAACCTCGCAACCAATGCGATAAAGGGGTTGTCAATCCCTTCACGGCCACTTGCAAGAGTGAGATCTAATAGAGATGATAATAATAAGATAAATATTTTTGGTATTTTTATGATATAGATTGAAAGTAAATAAAGCAAAATAAACGGCGCCAGAAATAGCTTGTTGACGGGAGATTAATATGATGGAAAATAGACCCGGGGGCCATAGGTTTCACTAGTGGCTTCTCTCAAGATAGCACAAGTATTACGGTGGTGAACAAATTACTGTCGAGCAATTGATAGAAAAGCGAATGATTATGAGAATATCTAGGTATGATCACATCCGCGACAAGTAGACCGACTCCTGCCTGCATCTACTACTATTACTCCACACATCGACCGCTATCCAGCATGCATCTAGAGTATTAAGTTCATAAGAACAGAGTAACGCCTTAAGCAAGATGACATGATGTAGAGGGATAAACTCATGCAATATGATATAAACCCCATATTTTTATCCTCGATGGCAACAATACAATTCGTGTCGTTTCCCTTTCTGTCACTGGGATCGAGCACCGCAAAATTGAACCCAAAGCTAAGCACTTCTCCCATTGCAAGAAAGATCAATCTAGTAGGCCAAACCAAACTGATAATTCAAAGAGACTTGCAAAGATAAACCAATCATACATAAAAGAATTTAGATAAGATTCAAATACTGTTCATAGATAAACTTGATCGTAAACCCACAATTCATCGGATCTCGACAAACAGACCGCAAAAGAAGATTACATCGAATAGATCTGCAAGAAAATCAAGGAGAACTTTGTATTGAGATCCAAATAGAGAGAATAAGCCATCTGGCTACTAGCTATGGACCCGGAGGTCTGAAGTAAACTACTCACACATCATCGGAGAGGCCATCGAGTTGATGTAGAGGCCTCCGTGATCAATGCCCCCTCCGGCGGAGCTCCGGAAAAGGCCCCAAGATGGGATCTCTTGAGTACAGAAGGTTGCGGCGGTGGAATTAGGTTTTCGTAGTGCTCCTGGATGTTTGGGGGGTACGTGGATATATATAGGAGGAAGAAGTATGTCGGTGGATCAATGAGGGGCCCACGAGGGTGGAGGGCGCGCCCAGGGGGTAGGCACGCCCCCTGCCTCGTGGCCTCCTCGATTGTTTGTTGACGTCCACTCCAAGTCTCCTGGATCATGTTTGTTCCAAAAATAACGCTACCGAAGGTTTCATTCCGTTTGGACTCCGTTTGATATTCCTTTTCGACGAAACTCTAAAATAGGCAAAAAATCAGCAATTTGGGCTGGGTCTCCGGTTAATAGGTTAGTCCCAAAAATAGTATAAAAGTGTAAAAAATAAGCCCAGTAACATCCAAAATAGATAATATAATAGCATGGAGCAAACAAAAATTATAGATACGTTGGAGACGTATCAAGCATCCCCAAGCTTAATTCATGCTCGTCCTCGAGTAGGTAAATGATAAAAACAGAATTTCTGATGTGGAATGCTTCTAACATATTTCTCAATGTATTTTTTCTTTATTGTGGCATCAATGTTCAGATCTGAAAGATTCAAGATAAAAGTTTAATATTGACATAGAAATAATAATACTTCAAGCATACTAACTAAGCAATCATGTCTTCTCAAAATAACATGGCCAAAGAAAGTTATCCCTACAAAATCATATAGTCTGGCTATGCTCTATCTTCATCACACAAAATATTAAATCATGCACAACCCCAATGACAAGCCAAGCAATTGTTTCATACTTTTGATGTTCTCAAACTTTTTCAATCTTCACGCAATATATGAGCATGAACCATGGATATAGCACTATGGTGGAATAGAATGGTGGTTGTGGAGAAGACAAAAAAGGAGAAGATAGTCTCACATCAACTAGGCGTATCAACGGGCTATGGAGATGCCCATCAATAGATATCAATGTGAGTGAGTAGGGATTGCCATGCAACGTATGCACTAGAGCTATAAGTGTATGAAAGTGACACGTCTCCGTTGTATCTACTTTTCCAAACACTTTTGCCCTTGTTTTGGACTCTAACTTGCATGATTTGAATGGAACTAACCCGGACTGACGCTGTTTTCAGCAGAATTTCCATGGTCTTATTTATGTGCAGAAACAAAAGTTCTCGGAATGACCTGAAACTTCACGGAACGTCTATTTGGAAATAATAAAGAATCCTTGCAAAAGTTGAAGACCAGGGGCCCACCATCTGTCCACGAGGGTGGGGGCGCGCCCCCTACCTCGTGGGCCCCCTGGAGCTCCTCCGACCTCAACTCCAACTCTATATATTTGGTTTCGGGGAGAAAAAAATAAAGAAGAAGGATTCATCGCGTTTTAGGATACGGAGCCGCCGCCAAGCCCTAAAACCTCTCGGGAGGGCTGATCTGGAGTCTGTTCGGGGCTCCGGAGAGGGGAATCCGTCGCCATCGTCATCATCAACCATCCTCCATCACCAATTTCATGATGCTCACCGCCGTGCGTGAGTAATTCCAACGTAGTCTTGCTAGACGGTGGTGGGTTGGATGAGATTTATCATGTAATCGAGTTAGTTTTGTTAGGGTTTGATCCCTAGTATCCACTATGTTCTGAGATTGATGTTGCTATGACTTTTCTATGCTTAATGCTTGTCACTAGGGCCCGAGTGCCATGATTTGAGATCTGAACCTATTATGTTTTCATCAACATATGAGAGTTCTTGATCCTATCTTGCAAGTCTATAGTGACCTATTATGTGTTATGATCCGTTAACCCCGAAGTGACAATAATCGGGATACTTACCGGTGATGACCGTAGTTTAAGGAGTTCATGTATTCACTATGTATTAATGCTTTGGTCCGGTACTCTATTAAAAGGAGGCCTTAATATCCCTTAGTTTCCGCTAGGACCCCGCTTCCACGGGAGGGTAGGACAAAAGATGTCATGCAAGTTCTTTTGCATAAGCATGTATGACTATATTCGGAATACATGCCTACATTACATTGATGAATTGGAGCTAGTTCTGTGTCACCCTAGGTTATGACTGTTACATGATGAACCGCATCCAGCATAATTCTCTATCACCAATCCATTGCCTATGAGCTTTCCGTATATTGTTCTTCGTTTATTTACTTTTCCGTTGCTATTGCTATCATCACTACAAAATAACAAAAATATTACTTTTGTTATCATTACCTTTTGCTACTGCTACCACTACTATCATATTACTTTGCTACTAAACACTTTGCTGCAGATATTAAGTTTCCAGGTGTGGTTGAATTGACAACTCAGCTGATAATACTTGAGAATATTCTTTGGCTCCCCTTGTGTCGAATCAATAAATTTGGGTTGAATATTCTACCCTCGAAAACTGTTGCGATCCCCTATACTTGTGGGTTATCAGAAAGCTCAACAAAAGAAACTAGTGGGTGCGCATACAACTTGCTTTCTCACGAAGACCTAGGGCAATTTGAGGAAGCCCATCATTGGAATATACAAGCCAAGTTCTATAATGTAAAATTTCCACTAGTTTATGAAAGTGACAACATAGGAGACTCTCTATCATGATGATCATGGTGCTACTTTGAAGCACAAGTGTGGAAAAAGGATAGTAACATTGTCCCTTCTCTCTTTTTCTCTCATTTTCATTTTTTTATTTGGGCCTTCTTCTTTTTTGCCTCTTTTTTTCTTTTCTTTTTTCGTCCGGAGTCTCATCCCGACTTGTGGGGGAATCATAGCCTCCATCATCCTTTCCTCACTTGGGACAATGCTCTAATAATGATGATCATCACACTTCTTTTTACTTACAACTCAAGAATTACAACTCGATACTTAGAACAAAATATGACTATGTGAGTGCCTCCGGAGGTGTACTGGGATATGCAAGGAATCAAGAGTGACATGTATAAAAGAATTATGAATGGTGGCTTTGCCACAAATACGATGTCAACTACACGATCATGCAAAGCAATATGACAATGATGAAGCGTGTCATAACAAATGGAACGGTGAAAGTTGCATAGCAATATATCTCGGAATGGCTATGGAAATGCCATAATAGGTAGGTATGGTGGCTGTTTTGCGGAAGGTATATATGGTGGGTTTATGGTACCGGCGAAAGTTGCGCGGTACTAGAGAGGATAGCAAATGTGGAAGGGTGAGGGTGCGTATAATCCATGGACTCAACATTAGTCATAAAGAACTCACATACTTATTGCAAAAATCTATTAGTTATCGAAACAAAGTACTACGCGCATGCTCCTAGGGGGATAGATTGGTAGGAAAAGACCATCGCTCGTCCCCGACCGCCACTCATAAGGAAGGCAAACAATAAATAAATCATGCTTCGACTTTGTCACATAACGGTTCACCATACGTGCATGCTACGGTAATCACAAACTTCAACACAAGTATTTCTCAAATTCACAACTACTGAACTAGCATGACTCTAATATCACCATCTCCATATCTCAAAACAATCATCAAGCATCAAACTTCTCTTAGTATTCAATGCACTTGTATGAAAGTTTTTATTATTGTCATGTTGTTCTAAAGGACTCTCAAAATAATATAAGTGAAGCATGAGAGATCAATTATTTCTATAAAATAGAACCACCGCCGTGCTCTAAAAGATATAAGTGAAGCACTAGAGAAAAAATTGTATAGCTCAAAAGATATAAGTGAAGCACATAGAGTATTCTAATAAATTCCAATTCATGTGTGTCTTGATGGGGAACGTAGTAATTTCAGAAAAAAATTCCTATGCACACGCAAGATCATGGTGATGCATAGCAACGAGAGGGGAAGTGTGATCTGCGTACCCTTGTAGACCGACAGGGGAAGCATTAGCACAACGCGGTTGATGTAGTCGTACGTCTTCACGGCCCGACCGATCAAGCACCGAAACTACGGCACCTCCGAGTTTTAGCACATGTTCAGCTCGATGACGATCCCCGGACTCCGATCCAGCAAAGTGTCGGGGAAGAGTTCCTTCAGCACGACGGCGTGGTGACGATCTTGATGTTCTACCGTCGCAGGGCTTCGCCTAAGCACTGCTACAATATTATCGAGGATTATGGTGGAAGGGGGCACCGCACACAGCTAAGAAAAATGATCATGTGGATCAACTTGTGTGTCTAGGGGTGCCCCCTGCCCCCGTATATAAAGGAGCAAGGGGAGGAGGCTGGCCGGCCCTATTGGCGCGCCAAGGAGGAGTCAAGTGGGGAGGGAGAAGGAAAGGGGGGCGCCGCCCCCCCTCTCCTAGTCCAATTCGGACCAAGGGGGGAGGAGGCGCGCGGCCCACCCTGGCTGCCCTTCTCTCTCTCCACTAAGGCCCATATGGCCCATTACTTCTCCCGGGGGGTTCTGGTAACCCTCCGGTACTCCGGTTTTCTCCGAAATCACCCGGAACACTTCTGGTGTCCGAATATAGCCGTCCAATATATCAATCTTTATGTCTCGACCATTTCGAGACTCCTCGTTATGTCCGTGATCACATCCGGGACTCCGAACTAACTTCGGTACATCAAAACTCATAAACTCATAATATAACTGTCATCAAAACCTTAAGCGTGCGGACCCTACAGGTTCGAGAACAATGTAGACATGACCGAGACATGTCTCCGGTCAATAACCAATAGCGGAACCTGGATGCTCATATTGGCTCCCACATATTCTACGAAGATCTTTATCGGTCGGACCGCATAACAACATACGTTGTTCCCTTTGTCATCGGTATGTTACTTTCCTGAGATTCGATCATCGGTATCTCAATACCTAGTTCAATCTCGTTACCGGCTAGTCTCTTTACTCATTTCGTAATACATCATCTCGCAACTAACTCATTAGTTGCAATGCTTGCAAGGCTTATGTGATGTGCATTACCGAGAGGGCCCAGAGATACCTCTCCGACAATCGGAGTGACAAATCCTAATCTCGAAATACGCCAACCCAACATTTACCTTTGGAGACACCTGTAGAGCTCCTTTATAATCACCCAGTTACGTTGCGACGTTTGGTTGCACATAAAGTGTTCCTCCGGCAAACGGGAGTTGCATAATCTCATAGTCATAGGAACATGTATAAGTCATGAAGAAAGCAATAGCAACATACTAAACGATCGGGTGCTAAGCTAATGGAATGGGTCATGTCAATCACATCATTCTCCTAATAATGTGATCCCGTTAATCAAATGACAACACATGTCTATGGTTAGGAAACATAACCATCTTTGATTAACGAGCTAGTCAAGTAGAGGCATACTAGTGACGTTTAGTTTGTCTATGTATTCACACAAGTATTATGTTTCCGGATAATACAATTCTAGCATGAATAATAAACATTTATCATGATATAAGGAAATAAAATAATAACATTATTATTGCCTCTATGGCATATTTCCTTCAGTCTCCCACTTGTACTAGAGTCAATAATCTAGATTACACGGTAATGATTCTAACACCCATGGAGCTTTGGTGTTGATCATGTTTTTCTCGTGGAAGAGGCTTAGTCAACGGGTCTGCAACATTCAGATCCGTATGTATCTTGCAAATCTCTATGTCTCCCACCTAGACTAGATCTCGGATGGAATTGAAGCGTCTCTTGATGTGCTTGGTTCTCTTGTGAAATCTAGATTCCTTTGCCAAGCCAATTGCACCAGTATTGTCACAAAAGATTTTCATTGGACCCGATGCACTAGGTATGACACCTAGATCGGATATGAACTCCTTCATCCAGACTCCTTCGTTTGCTGCTTCCGAAGCAGCTATGTACTCCGCTTCACATGTAGATCCCGCCACAACGCTTTGTTTAGAACTGCACCAACTGACAGCTCCACCGTTTAATGTAAAAACGTATCCGGTTTGTGATTTAGAATCGTCCGGATCAGTGTCAAAGCTTGCATCAACGTAACCATTTACGATGAGCTCTTTGTCACTTCCATATATGAGAAACATATCCTTAGTCCTTTTCAGGTATTTCAGGATGTTCTTGACCACTGTCCAGTGATCCACTCCTGGATTACTTTGGTACCTCCCTGCTTGACTTATAGCAAGACACACATCAGGTCTGGTACACAGCATTGCATACATGATAGAGCCTATGGCTGAAGCATAGGGAACATCTTTCATTTTCTCTCTATCTTCTGCATTGGTCGGGCATTGAGTCTTACTCAATTTCCCACCTTGTAACACAGGCAAGAATCCTTTCTTTGCTTGATCCATTTTGAACTTTTTCAAAACTTTGTCAAGGTATGTGCTTTGTGAAAGTCCAATTAAGCGTCTTGATCTGTCTCTATAGATCTTAATGCCCAATATGTAAGCAGCTTCACCGAGGTCTTTCATTGAAAAACTCTTATTCAAGTATCCCTTTATGCTATCGATAAATTCTATATCATTTCCGATTAGTAATATGTCATCTACATATAATATCAGAAATGCTACAGAGCTCCCACTCACTTTCTTGTAAATACAGGCTTCTCCAAAAGTCTGTACAAAACCAAATGCTTTGATCACACTATCAAAGCGTTTATTCCAACTCCGAGAGGCTTGCACCAGTCCATAAATGGATCGCTGGAGCTTGCACACTTTGTTAGCTCCCTTTGGATCGACAAAACCTTCCGGCTGCATCATATACAACTCTTCTTCCAGAAATCCATTCAGGAATGCAGTTTTGACATCCATCTGCCAAATTTCATAATCATAAAATGCGGCAATTGCTAACATGATTCGGACAGACTTAAGCATCGCTACGGGTGAGAAGGTCTCATCGTACTCAATCCCTTGAACTTATCGAAAACATTTTGCGACAAGTTGAGCTTTGTAGATAGTAACATTACCGTCAGCGTCAGTCTTCTTCTTGAAGATCCATTTATTCTCAAGTGCTTGCCGATCATTGGGCAAGTCAACCAAAGTCCATACTTTGTTCTCATACATGGATCCCATCTCAGATTTCATGGCTTCAAGCCATTTTTCGGAATCTGGGCTCACCATCGCTTCTCCATAGTTCATAGGTTCATCATGATCTAGTAGCATGACTTCCAGAACAGGATTACCGTACCACTCTGGTGCGGATCTTACTCTTGTTGATCTATGAGGTTCAGTAGTATCTTGTTCTGAAGTTTCATGATCATCATCATTAGCTTCCTCACTAATTGGTGTAGGTGTCACCGAAACTGGTTTCTGTGATGTACTACTTTCCAATAAGGGAGCAGGTACAGTTACCTCATCAAGTTCTACTTTCCTCCCACTCACTTCTTTCGAGAGAAACTCCTTCTCTAGAAAGTTTCCAAATTTAGCAACAAAAGTCTTGCCTTCGGATCTGTGATAGAAGGTGTATTCAATAGTTTCCTTTGGATATCATATGAAGACACATTTCTCCGATTTGGGTTCGAGCTTATCAGGTTGAAGCTTTTTCACATAAGCATCGCAACCCCAAACTTTCAGAAACGACAACTTTGGTTTCTTGCCAAACCACAGTTCATAAGGAGTCGTCTCAACGGATTTTGATGGTGCCCTATTTAACGTGAATGCGGCCGTCTCTAGAGCACAACCCCAAAACGATAGCGGTAAATCAGTAAGAGACATCATAGATCGCACCATATCAAGTAAAGTACGATTACGACATTCAGACACACCATTACGCTGTGGTGTTCCGGGTGGCGTGAGTTGCGAAACTATTCCGCATTGTTTCAAATGTACACCAAACTCGTAACTCAAATATTCTCCTCCACGATCAGATCATAGGAATTATTTTTTCTTGTTACGATGATTTTCAACTTCACTCTGAAATTCTTTGAACTTTTCAAACATTTCAGACTTATGTTTCATTAAGTAGATATACCCATATCTGCTTAAGTCATCTGTGAAGGTGAGAAAATAACGATATCCGCCACGAGCCTCAACATTCATCGGACCACATACATCTGTATGTATGATTTCCAACAAATCTGTTGCTCTCTCCATAGTACTGGAGAACGGTGTTTTTGTCATATTACCCATAAGGCACGGTTCGCAAGTACCAAGCGATTCATAATCAAGTGGTTCCAAAAGTCCATCAGTATGGAGTTTCTTCATGCGCTTTACACCGATATGACCCAAACGGCAGTGCCACAAGTAAGTTGCACTATCATTATCAACTCTGCATCTTTTGGCTTCAACATTATGAATATGTGTGTCACTACTATCGAGATTTAATAAGAATAGACCACTCTTTAAGGGTGCATGACCATAAAAGTTATTACTCATATAAATAGAACAACCATTATTCTCTGATTTAAATGAATAACCGTCTCGCATCAAACAAGATCCAGATATAATGTTCATGCGTAACGCTGGCACCAAATAACAATTATTTAGGTCTAAGACTAATCCTGAAGGTAGATGTAGAGGTAGCGTGCCGACCGCGATCACATTGACTTTGGAACCATTTCCCACGCGCATCGTCACCTCGTCCTTAGCCAATCTTCGCTTAATTCGTAGTCCCTGTTTCGATTTGCAAATGTTAGCAACAGAACCAGTATCAAATACCCAGGTGCTACTGTGAGCATTAGTAAGGTACACGTCAATAACACGTATATCACATATACCTTTGTTCACCTTGCCATCCTTCTTATCCGCCAAATACTTGGGGCAGTTCTGCTTCCAGTGACCAGTCTGCTTGCAGTAGAAGCACTCAGTTTCAGGCTTAGGTCCAGGTTTGGGTTTCTTCTCTTGAGTAGCAACTTGCTTGCTGTTCTTTTTGAAGTTCCCCTTCTTCTTCCCTTTGCCCTTTTTCTTGAAACTAGTGGTCTTGTTGACCATCAACACTTGATGCTCCTTCTTGATTTCTACCTCCGTAGCTTTCAGCATTGCGAAGATCTGGGAATAGTGTTATTCATCCCTTGCATATTATAGTTCATCACGAAGCTCTTGTAGCTTGGTGGCAGTGATTGGAGAATTCTGTCAATGACGCAATCATCTGGAAGATTAACTCCCAATTGAATCAAGTGATTATTATACCCAGACATTTTGAGTATATGCTCACTGACAGAACTGTTCTCCTCCATCTTGCAGCTATATAACTTATTGGAGACTTCATATCTCTCAATCCGGGCATTTGCTTGAAATATTAACTTCAACTCCTGGAACATCTCATATGCTCCATGACGTTCAAAACGTCGTTGAAGTCCCGATTCTAAGACGTAAAGCATGGCACACTAAACTATCGAGTAGTCATCAGCTTTGCTCTGCCAGACGTTCATAACATCTGGTGTTGCTCCAGCAGCAGGCCTGGCACCCAGCGGTGCTTCCAGGACGTAATTCTTCTGTGCAGCAATGAGGATAATCCTCAAGTTACGGACCCAGTCTGTGTAATTGCTACCATCATCTTTCAACTTTGCTTTCTCAAGGAACGCATTAAAATTCAACGGAACAACAGCACGGGCCATCTATCTACAATCAAACATAAAAAAGCAAGATACTATCAGGTACTAAGTTCATGTTAAATTTAGGTTCAATTAATCATATTACTAAAGAACTCCCACTTAGATAGACATCCCTCTAATCCTCTAAGTGATTACGTGATCCAAATCAATTAAACCATGTCCGATCATCACGTGAGATGGAGTAGTTTCATTGGTGAACATCACTATGTTGATCATATCCTCTATATGATTCACGCTCGTCCTTTCGGTCTTGGTGTTCCGAGGCCATATCTGTATATGCTTGGCTCGTCAAGTATAACCTGAGTATTCCGCGTGTGCAACTGTTTTGCACCCGTTGTATTTGAACATAGAGCCTATCACACCCGATCATCACGTGGTGTCTCAGCACGAAGAACTTTTGCAACAGTGCATACTCAGGGAGAACACTTCTTGATAATTAGTGAGAGATCATCTTAAAATGCTACCGTCAAACAAAGCAACGTAAGATGCATAAAAGATAAACATCACATGCAATCAATATAAGTGATATGATATGGCCATCATCATCTTGTGCTTGTGATCTCCATCTTCGAAGCACCGTCATGATCACCATCGTCACCGGCGCGACACCTTGATCACCATCTTAGCATCATTGTCGTCTCGCCAATCTTATGCTCCCACGACTATCACTACCGCTTAGTGATAAAGTAAAGCATTACAACGCAATTGCATTGCATACAATAAAGCGACAACCATATGGCTCCTGCCCAGTTGCCGATAACTTGGTTACAAAACATGATCATCTCATACAATAAAATTTAGCATCATGTCTTGACCATATCACATCACAACATGCCCTGCAAAAACAAGTTAGACGTCCTCTACTTTGTTGTTGCAAGTTTTACGTGGCTGCTACGGGCTTAAGTAAGAACCAATCTTACCTACGCATCAAAACCACAACGATAGTTTGTCAAGTTGGTGCTGTCTTAACCTTCGCAAGGACCGGGCATAGCCACACTCGGTTCAACTAAAGTTGGAGAAACTGACACCCACTAGCCACCTTTGTGCAAAGCACGTTGGGAGAACCGGTCTCGCGTAAGCGTACGTGTAATGTCGGTCCGGGCCGCTTCGTCCAACAATACCGCCGAACCAAAGTATGACATGCTGGTAAGCAGTATGACTTATATCGCCCACAACTCACTTGTGTTCTACTCGTGCATATAACATCAACACATAAAACCTAGGATCGGATGCCACTGATGGGGAACGTAGTAATTTCAAAAAAAATTCCAACGCACACGCAAGATCATGGTGATGCCTACCAACGAGAGGGGAGAGTGTGATCTACGTACCCTTGTAGATCGATAGCGGAAGCGTTAGCACAACGCGGTTGATGTAGTCGTACGTCTTCACGGCCCGACCGATCAAGCACCAAAACTATGGCACCTCCGAGTTTTAGCACACATTCAGCTTGATGACGATCCCAGGACTCCGATCCAGCAAAGTGTCGGGGAAGAGTTCCGTCAGCACGACGGCGTGGTGACGATCTTGATGTTCTACCGTCGCAGGGCTTCGCCTAAGCACTGCTACAATATTATCGAGGATTATGGTGGAAGGGGGCACCGCACACGGCTAAGAAAAACGATCACGTGGATCAACTTGTGTGTCTAGGGGTGCCCCATGCCCCCGTATATAAAGGAGCAAGGGGAGGAGGCCGGCCGGCCCTATTGGCGCGCCAAGGAAGAGTCCTCCTCCTAGTAGGAGTAGGACTCCTACTAGGAGGGGGAAAGGAAGTGGGGAGGGAGAAGGAAAGGGGGGCGCCGCCCCCCCTCTCCTAGTCCAATTCGGACCAAGGGGGGAGGAGGCGCGCGGCCCACCCTGGCTGCCCTTCTCTCTCTCCACTAAGGCCCAGATGGCCCATTACTTCTCGCAGGGGGGTTCCGGTAACCCTCCGGTACTCCGGTTTTCTCCGAAATCACCCGGAACACTTCCGGTGTCCGAATATAGCCGTCCAATATATCAATCTTTATGTCTCGACCATTTCGAGACTCCTCGTTATGTCCGTGATCACATCCGGGACTCCGAACTAACTTCGGTACATCAAAACTCATAAACTCATAATATAACTGTCATCAAAACCTTAAGCGTGCGGTCCCTACGGGTTCGAGAACAATGTAGACATGACCGAGACATGTCTCCGGTCAATAACCAATAGCGGAACCTGGATGCTCATATTGGCTCCCACATATTCTACGAAGATCTTTATCGGTCGGACCGCATAACAACATACGTTGTTCCCTTTGTCATCGGTATGTTACTTGCCCGAGATTCGATCATCGGTATCTCAATACCTAGTTCAATCTCGTTACCGGCAAGTCTCTTTACTCGTTTTGTAATACATCATCTCGCAACTAACTCATTAGTTGCAATGCTTGCAAGGCTTATGTGATGTGCATTACCGAGAGGGCCCAGAGATACCTCTCCGACAATCGGAGTGACAAATCCTAATCTCGAAATACGCCAACCCAACATTTACCTTTAGAGACACCTGTAGAGCTCCTTTGTAATCACCCAGTTACGTTGTGACGTTTGGTAGCACATAAAGTGTTCCTCCGGCAAACGGGAGTTGCATAATCTCATAGTCATAGGAACATGTATAAGTCATGAAGAAAGCAATAGCAGCATACTAAACGATCGGGTGCTAAGCTAATGGAATGGGTCATGTCAATCACATCATTCTCCTAATAATGTGATCCCGTTAATCAAATGACAACACATGTCTATGGTTAGGAAACATAACCATCTTTGATTAACGAGCTAGTCAAGTAGAGGCATACTAGTGACGTTTACTTTGTCTATGTATTCACACAAGTATTATGTTTCCGGATAATACAATTCTAGCATGAATAATAAACATTTATCATGATATAAGGAAATAAAATAATAACATTATTATTGCCTCTAGGGCATATTTCCTTCATGTCTCTCTCAAAAGGTGTGTACAAAAAGGATGATCGTGGTAAACTAAAAAGCAAAGACTCAAATTATACAAGACGCTCCAAGCAAAACACATATCATGTGGCGAATAAAAATATAGCTCCAAGTAAAGTTACCGATGAACGAAGACAAAAGAGGGGATGCCTTCCGGGGCATCCCCAAGCTTAGGCTTTTTGGTGTCCTTGTATTTTACCTTGGGGAGCCATGGGCATCCCCAAGCTTAGGCTCTTGCCACTCCTTGTTCCATAATCCATCAAATCTTTATCCAAAACTTGAAAACTTCACGACACAAAACTTAAATAGAAAATCTCGTGAACTCTGTTAGCGAAAGAAAACAAAACACCACTTCAATGTATTGTAATGAACTCATTCTTTATTTATATTGGTATTAAACCTACTGTATTCCAACTTCTCTATGGTTTATAAACTCTTTTACTAGCCATAGATTCATCAAAATAAGCAAACAACACACGAAAAACAGAATCTATCAAAAACAGAACAGTCTCTAGTAATCTGTAACTAACGCAAACTTATGGAACCCCAAAAATTCTGAAATAAATTACTAGACGTGAAGAATTTATCTATTAATCATCTTCAAAAATAATTAACTAAATATCACTCTCCAATAAAAAATGGCAGCAATTCTCGTGAGCGCTAAAGTTTTTGTTTTTTACAGCAAGATCAAAAAGACTTTCCCCAAGTCTTCCCAACGGTTCTACTCGGCACAAACACTAATTAAACACAAAAAGCACAACCAAAACAGAGGCTAGATTAATTATTTATTACTAAACAGGAGCAAAAAGCAAGGAATAAAAATAAAATTGGGTTGCCTCCCAACAAGCGCTATCGTTTAACGCCCCTAGCTAGGCATAAAAGCGAAGATAGATCTAGGTATTGCCGTGATAATGATAAGATAAATCGCGAAAGCTCATATCATACTCCCTACGTTCAGTAGAAAGCTTCCTTTGTGGCAAGCAAGAATAATCAAAAGGGGTAAATTTAATGGGACAAAAGTCCCCAAGATCAAGCTCGGGAGGTATTGGTTCCTCCTTTGGCCCCTCATATTGCACAATCAATTCATCATTATAAGCATTCTTTTGGCAAAAAGTCATGAGCCTTTGTTCAAGGGAAAAACCTAGACCATTGTTCTGGATGGAAAAGTTATCATTAAGTTCAGAGATCCTATTAACAAGAGCATTGGTAGGAACCTTTTTTCTAAGGTTTTCATTAAAAGCAACATGATCTAAAGATCGTAAACGCATAATATCTTCTTGATAGAAAAGAATTGCTTCTATGGGAGGACGGCCGGTATCCACCCTATAATGCGCAAAAATTTCATTGGCCTCTTTTATTATAAATCTGAACTCATGAGCTAAAACGATGGTCGCTGCTCGCTTAACAGAAGAATGCTCAATATTAGAAAATTCTAGGAAAATCCTTTGTATGGAAGGATGCATATGTAAAAATTGTCTCTCGAGTTCAACTATGAGCGTGGATATAGCATCTGCGAGGCTACTAGTTTTATGAAGGATAGATCCACTCATAGTGGGCAAAGCACTGGCACAAGTAAAGAAATCTTGAATAACTCCCTTCCAAATAATATTACCGCTACCAATACGAAACTTTTTAGTGTGCAAAATAATAGGATTTTCAAGAGGATCATCAATAGCATCAAAGTTTTCCGTATTATTATCCTTATCAATGACAACCTCCCCAGTTTCACACATGATGGCAACAAATTGCAAAAAGAATGAGCACACAGAAGGTAGGAAGGAAAAAGAGGCGAACAGAAAAGAGAGGGCGAATAAAACGGCAAGGGTGAAGTGGGGGTGAGAAAAACGAGAGGCAAATGGCAAATAATGTAATGCAAGGGATAAGAGTTGTGATGGGTACTTGGTATGTCTTGACTTGGCGTAGATCTCCGCGGCAACGGCGCCAGAAATGGCTAGTTGTCGGGAGATCAAATCTCGACTTGAATTTGCGTAAGCATCCCCGGCAACGGCACCAGAAATTCTTCTTGCTACCTCTTGACCACTGCGTTGGTTTTCCCTTGAAGAGGAAAGGGTGGTGCAGTAAAGCAGCGTAAGTATTTCCCTTAGTTTTTGAGAACCAAGGTATCAATCTAGTAGGAGACCACGCGTGAGTCACCTCGTACCTACACAAACAAATAATAACCTCGCAACCAACGCGATAAAGGGGTTGTCAATCCCTTCACGGCCACTTGCAAGAGTGAGATCTGATAGAGATGTAATAGTAAGATAAATATTTTTGGTATTTTTATGATATAGATTGAAAGTAAATAAAGAAAAATAAACGGCGCCAGAAATAGCTTGTTGACGGGAGATTAATATGATGGAAAATAGACCCGGGGGCCATAGGTTTCACTAGTGGCTTCTCACAAGATAGCACAAGTATTACGGTGGGTGAACAAATTACTGTCGAGCAATTGATAGAAAAGCGAATAATTATGAGAATATTTAGGCATGATCATGTATATAGGCATCACGTCCGCGACAAGTAGACCGACTCTTGCCTCTATCTACTACTATTACTCCACACATCGACCACTATCCAGCATGCATCTAGAGTATTAAGTTCATAAGAACAGAGTAACGCCTTAAGCAAGATGACATGATGTTGAGGGATAAAATCATGCAATATGATACAAACCCCATATTTTTATCCTCGATGGCAACAATACAATATGTGTTGTTTCCCTTTCTGTCACTGGGATCGAGCACCACAAGATTGAACCCAAAGCTAAGCACTTCTCCCATTGCAAGAAAGATCAATCTAGTAGGCCAAACCAAACTGATAATTCGAAGAGACTTGCAAAGATAAACCAATCATACATAAAAGAATTCTGAGAAGATTCAAATACTGTTCATAGATAAACTTGATCATAAACCCACAATTCATCGGATCTCGACAAACACACCGCAAAAGAAGATTACATCGAATAGATCTCCAAGAAAATTGAGGAGAACTTTGTATTGAGATCCAAAGAGAGAGAAGAAGCCATCTAGCTACTAGCTATGGACCCGGAGGTCTGAAGTAAACTACTCACACATCATCGGAGAGGCCATGGAGTTGATGTAGGGCCCTCCATGATCAATGCCCCCTCCGATGGAGCTCCAGAAAAGGCCCCAAGATGGGATCTCTTGGGTACAGAAGGTTGCGGCGGTGGAATTAGGTTTTCGAGGTGCTCCTGGATGTTTGGGGGGTACGGGGATATATATAGGAGGACGAAGTACGTCGGTGGAGTAACAAGGGGCCCACGAGGGTGGAGGGCGCGCCTAGGGGGGTAGGCGCGCCCCCCTGCCTCATGGCCTCCTCGATTGTTTCTTGACGTCCACTCCAAGTCTCCTGGATCATGTTTGTTCCAAAAATAACACTCCCGAAGGTTTCATTCCGTTTGGACTCCGTTTGATATTCCTTTTCGGCGAAACTCTAAAATAGGCAAAAAACAACAATTTGGGATGGGCCTCCGGTTAATAGGTTAGTCCCAAAAATAGTATAAAAGTGTAAAAATAAGCCCAATAACATCCAAAATAGATAATATAATAGCATGGCGCAATCAAAAATTATAGATACGTTGGAGACGTATCAACACGCAGGTCATATAATAAATTAAGACAACTCCTATGGCTCTTGTCGGTTGTCATACTCATCGACATGCAAGTCGTGATTCCTATTACAGGAACATGATCAATCGCATACATCACATATATCATTCATCACATCCTCCTTTTGTCCATATCACATCACATGGCATATGCTGCAAGAACAAGTTAGACGTCCTCTAATTGTTGTTGCAAGTTTTTACGTGGCTGCTATAGGTTTCTAGCAAGAACGTTTCTTACCTACGCCAAAACCACAACGTGATATGCCAATTTCTATTTACCCTTCATAAGGACGCTTTTCATCGAATCCGATCCGACTAAAGTGGGAGAGACAGACACCCGCTAGCCACCTTATGCAACTAGTGCATGTCAGTCGGTGGAACCAGTCTCACGTAAGCGTACGTGTAAGGTCGGTCTGGGCTGCTTCATCCCACGATGCCGCCGAATCAAGATAAGACTAGTAACGGCAAGTAAATTGACAAAATCGACGCCCACAACATCTTGTGTTCTACTCGTGCATAGAAACTACGCATAGACTTAGCTCATGATGCCACTGTTGGGGATCGTTGCAAAAATTAAAATTTTCTATGCATCACCAAGATCAATCTATGGAGAGACTAGCAACGAGAGAGAGAGAGGGGAGTGTATCTTCATACCCTGGAAGATCGCGAAACGGAAGCATTACAAGAACGCGGAAGAAGGAGTCGTACTCGCAGCGATTCAGACCGCGGTTGATTCTGATCTAAGCGCCGAACAACGGCGCCTCCGCGTTCAACACACATACAGCCCGGGGACGTCTCCTCCTTCTTGATCCAGCAAGGGGGAAGGAGAAGTTGGGGAAGAACTCCGGCAGCACGACAGCGTGGTGGTGGAGCTCGCAGTTCTCTAGCAGGGCTTCACCAAGCTCAACGAAGGAGGAGGGGGTGTTGGAGAGGGGGAGGTGATGTAGACACAGACCTAGGGTAGGGTAATAGGCCTGACCTATACGCCCCACCTAAAGTCTTGTCCTAAGAACTAAGGAGTTCAAGAGTCAGAAGCAGAGGACCAACAAAGGTGTCGAAGCGAAGTCCACTCGACCTATCAATCACTCGGAGACCTCTCTTACTCAGGTCACTCGACCGCCAAACCACTCGACATATCAGAAGACCTAAAGACACTCTGCGCAGCAACGGTCAAGCATTCATTCGCATACTTAATGCTCATTTGTAGCACCTTAATACATGCATTACATGTAACGCCTCCTCTTAATGTATATTGAACCATGTGTAACGGAGGGGAGCTGGGGTCCTGGCGTACTCTATATAAGCCACCCCCCTCCTCTGGGACAAGGGTTCGCACGCCCTGTAACTCACACACGTATAATCCAGTCGACCGCCTCCGGGCTCCGAAACGTAGGGCTGTTACTTCCTCCGAGAAGGGCCTGAACTCGTAAACCTTGTGTGTACAACTCCTCCATAGCTGAGATCTTGCCTCTCCATTCCTACCCCCATATTCTACTGTCAGACTTAGAACCACGACAGTTGGCGCCCACCGTGGGGCAGGTGTCCTAGCGACTTGTTGGAGAAGTTGCGATTTTTTCGATCCCCTTCATCATGGTTTCAGGCGGAGTTTTGGTGGAGGGCCGCGAGATCCGTCTCGGCGCGCTCACGTTCATCGCCGACGACTCCGCTTGGCTTCAGGAGGCTCCGCTCGACGTCGACGCGCTCCCTGTCCACGGGGCAACGCACTTTCGCGCGTGCGTCTGCGGCGTCCTCTTGCGGCAGCCGTCGACCCAGTATCGGTCGGCCCCTGTGTCGTCCTCCCTCCCTGTTTCCTGCCGGCACAAGCGCTCCAATCGGTCGAGACTTCAGCGGTGGGTGAGACATGCGGTGGCTCGCCAGTCAGCCACCCCCCAAGTCGCGGCGATCGAGCCCGGCGAATATCTCTACGGCCTGTTCGACTGGCTCCGCAGAGACTGCATCCGAGTGCGACAGCAGTGATCCAGCGGCAGAGGTTCTGATGGTCGATGAACCACACAGTCCTCCCGGCTTTCCCCGCACCGATGGAGGCGACGGCGGAGGCGGTCCGTCGCATACTCATGAAGAGTATCTCCCCGAGCCCCTTAATTCGCTGTAGAGAGAAGAACTTCGCCGCCGGAACACGGATGCACTGCACACTCCTATCGTTGGAGAAACCCCTGAGGCCCGTGCCTTAGAGGACGCGCGCTTGGCCAACTTGGCTGAGCGCACTCGACTAGAGAACCTCCAGCGAGCTCTCGATGAGCGTGCGCGACAACGGATTCCAATGTCCAGTCGACGTCAGCTCTTTCCGCCACCGACTCAGGTATATCAAACTCTGATTCAGAATTTAGCAGCTAAAGCCCGTATAGCAGAGTCGATTCAACCTTCTCAGCCAGAGGCTGGCAGAGGCTTGTTGCAGATCAGAGCATTGCTCCGGGCAGCAGGAGATCAGAATTCAGCGGTGTCACAGTCGCGAAATAGGATCCACATCAGATCCGTCGCTGCAGATACAGTTTAGTTGGCCCACAGCCCAAGATCGCCCCCGAGGCGTGAGGGACGTGGAGACCGGCGCGATCAGAACAAGAACCGTGAGCAGTATGATCACCGACTCGATCGGGATGATCGATGTCGAGTACCCACCCCTCCCCAAGGAGTGGATCGTATGTGCCTCGACAGCAGGATGACAGACGCCCTCACAGTGTTGGGCGAAGGATTCCAGTCGACCCCAGGGAGCCAGGCTTTGATGCGAGATCCGTTATCGTTCAGGGTTTGGTCGACAGGAACAGAGCCCACCAAGAAGATCGAGACAGAGATGTACCCACCAGCAGCAGAGTACACGTCTCAGGACCGGAGTGCTTCAGTAGAGCCATCAAAGCCGCGGTGATTCCTCCCAACTTCAGGTTGGCGACTGGAGTCAGTAAGTTCACTGGTGAGTCCAAGCCTGATACTTGGCTTGAGGATTACCGAGTGGCTGTTCAGATTGGCGGCGGTAACGATGAAGTGGCAATGAAACACCTGCCTCTTATGTTGGAAGGCTCGGCCAGAGCATGGCTGAATCAGTTAGCGCCCAGCAGCATTTACACTTGGGAAGATCTTGCCCGAGTGTTTGTCAGAACATTTGAAGGAACTTGCAAGCGACCAGAAGGGTTGACAGAGCTGCAATATTGCGTGCAGAAGCCGAATGAAACTTTGAGGGCCTACATCCCGAGATGGATTACATTGCATCACACAGTAGAGAACATATCTGATCACCAAGCAGTCTGTGCCTTCAAGGAAGGCGTTAAGTACAGAGAACTGAACCTGAAATTTGGTCGAACCGGAGACATGTCTCTGAGTCGAATGATGGAGATTGCCACCAAGTATGCCAATGGTGAACAAGAGGATCGGCTCCGGAGTGGCAAGCACAAGTCAGTTGCCCACGAAACCAGAGGAGGGAACTCCAGTCAGAAGCAGAAGCGGAAAGCCGAGCCAGCTGCTCCTGGAGAAGCCTTGGCCGTGACTCAAGGAAAGTTCAAGGGGGAGCCCAAAGGGCCTTGGAACCCCAAGAAGGTGAAAGACCAAGACAGAAATGATGTGTTGGATCTGCCATGTCACATTCACACAAAGAAGGATGAAGAGGGTAAACTCATTTATTAGAAGCATACCACTCGACAGTGCCGGCTCTTGATCCAGCAGTTCCAAGGGAAACAGCCCAAAGTTGAGGACAAGGAAGATAGTGATGATGGGTATCCCCAGGTCAATTCTACCCTGATGATTTTTGCTGATGTTGAAAGCAAAAGTCGATTGAAAGTTATCAATCGAGAAGTGAATATGGTCGCCCCGGTGACACCCAGTTATTTGAAATGGTCTCAGACTGCCATCACATTCGACCAGTCCGATCACCCGACGCACATAGCCACCCCTGGGAGGCAAGATTTGGTGGCCGGCCCAATTGTTGAAGGCACTCGACTGGCCAAGGTTTTGATGAATGGAGGCAGTGGCCTGGATATACTATATGCAGAGACGTCGAAAGGGATGGGCATTCTGATGTCCAGACTCAGTACCAGCAACATGAGCTTCCATGGAGTCATTCCTGGAAAGAAGGCCGAGTCACTCGGCCAACTTGCTCTTGATGTGGTTTTTGGTGATTCCAAAAATTACCGCAAAGAAAAGTTGACATTTGAAGTTGTGGACTTCCAGAGCCCTTATCACACTATTCTAGGCAGGCCAGCTTATGCATGATTCATGGCTCGACCATGTTACGTGTGCCTCAAACTGAAGATGCCTGGTCCCAGAGGTGTGATCACTATTACCGGCAATCGGAAGAAAGCGGAAGAGTGCTTTCAGAAAGGCTCAAAGATCGCCAATGCTCAGATGGCAGTGGTAGAGCTGCAGGAATACTAGAAAACTGCAGACCGGACTGATTTGTTGCGAGCCAAGAAGCCCGCTATGGAATCAGCGTTTCAGTTGTCCGGTGAGACAAAGCCGATTCACATTCACCCGACCGACCCCAGTGCTGCTCCGACTCATATCTCTATGACACTCGACTCCAAATAGGAAGAAGCGCTCATCCAGTTCCTCCATGAGAACTGGGACATCTTCGCATGGAAGCCTTCTGACATGTCGGGTGTTCCCAGAGGGCTGGCTGAGCACCGTCTACGAGTCGACTCAAAAGTGAAACCGGTCAAAGAACATCTTTGACAGTCCGCCGTCCAGAAGAGAAAGGCCATCGGCGAGGAGGTGGCTCGGCTCTTAGCAGCAGAGTTTATCCGAGAGATTTACCACTCCGAGTGGCTCGCCAATGTTTTCATGGTCCCCAAGAAGGACAAGTCACTTCACATGTGCATTGACTTCAAACATATCTATCGGGCCTGCCCGAAAGATCATTTTCCTCTCCCCCGCATCGACCAGATAGTCGACTCGACTGCGGGATGCGAGCGCCTGTCTTTTTTAGACGCCTATTCTGGT
This sequence comes from Triticum urartu, assembly GCF_056163025.1. Classification (NCBI taxonomy): domain Eukaryota; kingdom Viridiplantae; phylum Streptophyta; class Magnoliopsida; order Poales; family Poaceae; genus Triticum; species Triticum urartu. The sequence continues at coordinate 94,357,528 of NC_141878.1, read as the reverse complement.
TACCATCAGATCCGTCTGTATGGTCCCGACAAGATCAAAACAGCTTTCATCACTCCATTCGGGTGCTTCTGTTATGTTACCATGCCATTCGGCCTCAAAAATGCCGGAGCCACGTTCATGAGGATGATTCAGAAGTGTTTGCTCACTCAAATCAGTCGGAATGTGGAAGCATACATGGATGATTTGTGGTCAAGTTACAGAAAGGTTCCGACCTGCTGACTGACCTTGCTGAGACATTTGCCAACCTCAGGAGGTATGATATCAAGCTTAACCCATAAAAGTGCACATTTGGAGTTCCTGGCGGAAAGTTACTCGGTTTTCTCGTTTCCGAACGAGGAATCGACGCCAACCCAGAAAAAATTGTTACTATACTCCGAATGAAGCGCCCTGTGCGCATGCACGATGTCCAGAAGCTTACTGATTGCATGGCCGCTTTAAGTCGATTCATTTCTCGTCTCGGTGAAAAGGCATTGCCTCTTTACCGACAGATGAAGAAGTCAGACAAGTTCGAGTGGACTCCTAAAGATGATGCAGCGTTTGCAGAGCTAAAAGCCCTGCTCTCCACCCAGCTGGTGCTTGCTGCCCCAATCAGCGAAGAGCCTTTGCTGCTTTACATTGCAGCCACGGGACAAGTCGTCAGTTCAGTACTTACGGTCGAGCGGTGTAGGATCGAAAGTATGTCTAGAGGGGGGGTGATTAGACTACTTGACCAAATAAAAACTTAACCTTTTCCCAATTTTAGTTCTTGGCAGATTTTAGCTATTTTAGGACAAGTCAAGCAATCATCACACAATTCAAGCAAGCATGCAAAGAGTATATTGGCAGCGGAAAGTAAAGCATGCAACTTGCAAGAATGTAAAGGGAAGGGTTTGGAGAAATCAAACGCAATTGGAGACACGGATGTTTTTCCCATGGTTCGGATAGGTGGTGCTATCCTACATCCACGTTGATGGAGACTTCAACCCACGAAGGGTAACGGTTGCGCGAGTCCACGGAGGGCTCCACCCACGAAGGGTAACGGTTGCACGAGTCCACGGAGGGCTCCACCCACGAAGGGTCCACGAAGAAGCAACCACCCACAAAGGGTCCATGAAGTAGCAACCTTGTCTATCCCACCATGGCCATCGCCCACGAAGGACTTGCCTCACTAGCGGTAGATCTTCACGAAGTAGGTGATCTCCTTGCCCTTACAAACTCCTTGGTTCAACTCCACAATCTTGTCGGAGGCTCCCAAGTGACACCTAGCCAATCTAGGAGACACCACTCTCCAAGAAGTAACAAATGGTGTGTAGGTAATGAACTCCTTGCTCTTGTGCTTCAAATGATAGTCTCCCCAACACTCAACTCTCTCTCATAGGATTTGGATTTTGTGGAAAGAAGATTTGAGTGGAAATCAACTTGGGGAAGGCTAGGGATCAAGATTCATATGGTAGGAATGGAATATCTTGGTCTCAACACATGAGTAGGTGGTTCTCTCTCAGAACATATGAGTTGGAATTGTGTATGTGTTCTGATGGCTCTCTCCACGAATGAAGAGGAGGTGGAGGGGTATATATAGCCTCCACACAAAATCCAACCGTTACACACAGTTTTCCAATCTCGGTGGGACCGAATCAACAAACTCGGTCGGACCGAAAAGGTAAACCTAGTGACCGTTAGAGATTTTCGGTGGGACTGACATGCAACTCGGTAGGACCGATATGGTTAGGGTTTGGGCATAACGTAATCTCGGTGAGACCGATTACACAAACTCGGTGAGACCGATTTTGGTAATTAGCTAACCAGAGAGTTGGTCAGGCAAACTCGGTGGGACCGATTTGCTCTTTCGGTGAGACCGAAAAGTTACAAAAAGGAAACACTGAATTTACATTGCAATCTCGGTGGGACCGATTCGCTCTTTCGGTGAGACCGAAAAGTTACGAAAGGGAAACAGAGAGTTTGCAATCCCATCTCGGTGAGACCGAGATCCCTATCGGTAGAACCGAATTGCTAGGGTTTGGCAGTGGCTTCTAACAAGTGAAACTCGGTGGCGCCGGATAGAAAGAATCGGTATGACCGAGTTTGGCTTAGGATTTAGGTCATATGTGGATATGGGAAAGTAGTTGAGGGTTTTGGAGCATATCACTAAGCACATGAAGCAAGAGGCTCATTAAGCAACACCTCATCCCTCCTTGATAGTATTGGCTTTTCCTAAAGACTCAATGTGATCTTGGATCACTAAAATATAAAATGAAGAGTCTTGAGCTTTTGAGCTTGAGCCAATCCTTTGTCCTTAGCATTTTGAGGGTTCCACTTTCACATCCATGCCATGCCAATCATTGAGCTTTCCTGAAATAATCATCTTGGAATAGCATTAGCTCAATGAGCTATATGTTGTTATGAATTACCAAAACCACCTAGGGATAGTTGCACTTTCAATCTCCCCCTTTTTGGTAATTGATGACAACATATAGATCAAAGCTTCGACAAATGATAATAAGCATGAAATATATCGTCGCTTTGAGAAGTATGTGACAAGTAAGAGCTCCCCCTAAATTTGTGCATATTTAAAATTTGCTTTGGACTGCAAATGCACAAAGAGTTAGAGTCATGGGTTACTCTTCCATGTCACATACATCTTGGTGGAGCGCTTAAAATGATAAGAATGAAATACATGCACTCATCACCAAGAATAGTGAATGATCACATAAGATAGATAAGATAATCTTATGATCAAACACATGATCATCAATGTCTCACAGAGCAATGACATAGTATCTCACACAAAAGCAAACAAAGGTCAAAAAACCACCAAATAAAACAAGAGAGAAAAAAGCAACACTTTCTCTCGAAGCCTATGATCTATACATTTTTCTCCCCCTTTGGCAACAAGTTACCAAAAAGTTCCTAGAAAATGCATAGTGCTAGATCGACGCTCGGGCTTGATCTTCAGGTGGTGGTGGAGTCCGGAGCACTCCAAGGACGAAGCCTTCTGTAGACGTGGTTGGAGTTGAGGCTGAAGTAGATGCTGGAGCTGGTGGAACTGAGGCTGTAGCTGGTGCAGAAGTAGTGGCTCTGGTGTCAGCAACTGGCACTACAGACGACCTCGGACCTCGTGGCACTCTGGCAAAGGCATCAGTTGTAGTCCTACCTCTCCTCTCCTGCATGTCATCTTGGAGCTGCTCCACTGCAGTCTGAATCTCTGTCACCTTGACATCCAAGTCATAGAACTTTTGTTCCATGATTCTCTCTAGGCTTGCCTGGTTCTGAGTTAGGGTGGCTAGTCCTTTCTCAATCCGCAGGGTGGATGCAATTAGGTAACCAAGCTGCTCTTGTTTGGTTTTCAAGAAATACTCAGATGCCTCCTCTTGAGTTGGCATCTTGGCAGCTTTCTCCTTCCTTGCCTTCTCCTTCTTTGCTTGTCCTTGGGCAGATGATGGTTCATTCTCAGTCATCACAACTTGATTGTCCTCAAAATCTGGACGGATGGGCAGGTGTTCCTTGTCCAATAAGTATATGCCTGTGCCCATTTTAGAGTTGATGAGTTCCTGAATCTGTGGGGCATACCCACAGCTCCTCTTCTGATCTGCTGCAGTCCTCTTGATAGTTTCTACTATGAGGCTCATGACCTTGAATTTCTGAGGCACATCAAATACATGAAGCAAATTGATTGCATGGCCTCTGATCATCTTGTGATCACCTGACTTGGGCAAGAGAGTGTGCCTCAAAATCCAATTAATTGTTGGCAGCCCTGACAGAAGATAATGCACAGACCCAAAGTTGAAAGTATCAAGTGCTTCATTTGGAATCTCCTTGTGCATGTTTGACATTGAGTTGTGGTCCATCTTCTTCTTGGCATAAATGTCCAAATCATCTGCTTGCTCCTCTGGGGCATTAATCAGCTGAGCCCATTCAGCAACTATGGACTGGTACCTCGTACCCTCTGACATCCAAATTATCCTACCATCTGGATAAAAGTGGGCTGTGGAGTAGAACTGCATGATAAGCTCCTCATTCCACTTTGTGAGCTTCTGCCCAACAAAGTCTGCTACTCCACAAGCATTGAAGCTGCCATACACTCCAGGGTAGTGTTCTTCATTGTCCTTGATGTACTGCCAGTCAACCCATCTCATCTCACAGACTATTGGCTTCTTATCAAGCAGCACTGTCTCATAGAAGTCCTGTTGTTCCTTGGTGTGAAATCTGTAATCAACAGCAGTCCTCCTCCTTGAAGCATACGGATCTGCTTCTCTCCACTTCCTCAGCCCTGAGTCTCTCTTGAGCTTCATATCCTCAGCCACAGGATGAGCATCGTTGTGGTCTAGGATCTTGGGCTTGAGTTTTCTGAGTACTTGCTCTTCATCATCTTCTTTTGCAGCTTCAGGCACTGGGGCCTTGTTCTTCTCAGTTGCAGGTATGCTCCTCGTATTTCTCTTTGGTGCAGACTTGGGCTTGGAGGCAGCTTTGGGTGCTTCTTTGGGCTTAGATGTGGCAGCCCCTGATCTTATAGCATCACCCATAAGATTAGGTGCCTTAGGTGCTGGTGCAGCAACCTCTTCTTCTTCCTCTTCTTCCATGATGGAAGCCTTTCCAAGCACTCTGGCTACGGTCTTCTTGACTCTTTCCTTCCTTTTCTTGCCTTCGGCAGCAACTGGCTCTAAGTGAGTGGGCTTCTCAGAAATCTTGGTTGAAGCTCTGGCCTTTGGCATAGGCTGCCTGCCTGCTGGCCTTTTGACTTTCAACCCTGGCTTTGTGCCTTGAGCTGACTCAACTCTCTTTGAAGTTGCTTCCTCTTCTCCCACATAATCTTCATCCTCAGAATCTGAAGTTCTCTTCTTCCTCTGTCTGGTGGCAGCTTTTGGCAAATTGCTAGGGGTGCTCCTGCTGCCTTCATCAGAAGAACTGGAGGGACTAGTGCCCTCACTCATCTGCACTTGCTGTTCTGACATATTCTGGCTATCACTCTGATCTGACATGATGAACAAGCTGTCTGTTGACCCTGTGAATAGTTTGTAGATGAGGTAGAATAGATGAGCATCACAACATGCAGAGATTTTTGCAAAAGAATGATCCAAAAACTTAGTTTTAGTTTCCCACTGAAATCATCTCGGATCTACCGATTTTTAAACTCAGTGATACCGAAGTAGTTTTGGAACCTAAACTAGTGAACTCGGTTGGACCGAGTCACAGTTCGGTGGCACCGAGACTGCTAGGGTTTCACAAAGTTCCAAAATCGGTCACACCGATAAGTAATTCTCGGTCAGACCGAGTCTCACTTATGCAATGGCATAAGCCACATCGGTGGGACCGAGTTTTTCAACTCGGTGGGTCCGAGATGGTTTCGGCGGAAACCTAACCCTAAAAGTTTCGAATCAAACCTAATCTACGAGCGCATTGACTGGATAGGAGTGTTTCAATCGTGGCAAGAGTCATTAAGAACACAATGTGCTAGGAATCGGACGGGGAATAGCACTGTGATCGAGTCCATACCCTAGTTCGGCGGAGACTCGCTACGGCGGCAACGGTGGGGTAGAATTCCATTGACGGTGATGGAGACCAGCGACTAGAGGCGGCTGGCGGCGAGGAGACGATCCGGAGACCACGTTGGCAGAGCAGGCTATCGCGCGGGCGAAGGGGTTTGGAGAAATTTCCAAATTTTTGCCCGTGACTATATATAGCCCGACCCTGTCGGTGTGACCGAGTGGAACAACTCGGTGGCACCGAGATTCATAACTACAAGCAGTTACTGAAACTCAGTGTGACCGAAAGGTTCAAATCGGTTGCACCGAGATCAAAAACCTAGATCAACTTAATGATCTCGGTAGGACCGAAAGTGGGGTATCGGTCAGACCGAGAATCATAAAGAGGTTTTGGAAGTTTAAGTCTATGATGAATCGGGGACTCCGAGCGCTCCTCACACAGAGTGGTTCGAATCTGACTTGATCAAATTTTGTGATGTAGCATGAATAGAGTTTGAGATGAGAAAAGCATAGATAGCTAGAGGGGGTTCTTAGGCATTCTTGTCCATCCACTTGGCAAAAGGAAATAAAACCAAACAATCAAAACAACAAGTGGATGTCCTCGAATGAGTAAAATATGCAACCAGCATGCTCACACAATAATATGGCAAATGAAATATGTGACAAGGCATGCACAACCAATTCTAGCATCTATCAAGCAATTTGCGATGACAAGGTCATCTATATATGAGTATATTGACTTAGGAGTCAAGTGAGAACACTTGATCATAGGTCATACTCATCGTTTAAGCTCAAGTGGGGTTACCACTTTTACATAAAGCATTGTTGTGTTCACATCTTTAGAGTTGCTTTAGCTCAAGTCTTAGAGTAAAGCTCCCCCTAGATGTGATATCCCCCCTTAGAGGGATGAACTAACCTCGGGTTTTGTCGATGATGACTTCATGTAGATGTTGAAGATGTGGATGCTCAATGTTGATGTAGATCACTTGGAGCTATCCATTTGAGTGAATTGCACTTTCAATACCTACATGGGTTAGTCCCACAAGGAACAAACAAGGATATCCATAGACATAGAGTGATGCACACACAAGATGATGTCCATGAAAACTTTTAGGTTACCTTGTCCCTTGTCTTACCAACAAGAGGGTTTGTGACTCCTTGAACTAGTGCAAGATGTGGAAGTTGATTGCACTTGTTCTTGCCAAAATGATAAGAGTGAAGTATGTTGGCGGAGTCACCCTCAAGAACTCTCTAGTTCTTCTTCTTTTGGATCCACACCATCTTGATGGGAATCCTTGGAGTTGTAGTCGTACTTGATGAAGTGGAACTTGAAGTAGTCTTGGGAATCCACTTGACTAAGGTCTTAGGAGCTTCTTCAAATGCATCAATTTCCTCTTGAAGCTTGTCCTTGCCTTTTTGCTCGTAGTCTTGTGGTGGAAGATCATCTTGAGCTTGTGTCCCCTTGAAAGAAGTATCATACTTCTCTTGTTGAGGAACAAACTTTGTCTTGAGGTATTGATCTTCTTCCCACTCAACTCCATTGGCATTGAACTTTCGTTCAAAATCAACACCTTGATTCTTCCGGTGCATTCCTTGCTTGCGCACAATTTCCTCGAATTGCTTACTCCTGGCAAGGCTTTTGTACACTCCTTTCTCTATAACTCCCTTTCAATAAGCTATTTTCTTGCTCAAGTGTAACTTGGCTAAGAGAATCATTAGTGGAATCAAGAGAACTACTAGAAGAAACAATATTGGATTTAGCATGATCATTGTTACTACTAGAGGAAGAATCTTTCTTGTTCTTGTTACTAGACTTGACTTGAGGCATGTAAGTGGATAAGAGTAAACGCTTGGCAATGTAAGAAGAACTTTTCTTGCGGAGATCATCATTGATTGCTTTTAAGAACTCATGCTCTTGCTCAAGATTGAGCTTTTCAAAGCGTAATTTCTCATGAGCTCTTAAAAGTTCTCGATGATCTTCGAAGATAGTTTCATGAGCTAACTTAAGAGTGTTTAGTTCTTTAGTTAGAGCGTCAATCTTCTCCTTATCATTGTCATTCGTTTTATCTTGATTAGCATGATTAATTGACATTTCATCATAGTATTCATCACTAGAGTTGTCAACGAGAAAATCATCACCTAACAAGTCATCTTCATCACTATTGAAATCAACATACTCGGGGTGTGTTACCTTAGGACCTTTGGCCATGAAGCATCTTCCAACTCCTTCATTTGGTGAGTCAAATATGTCGTAGGAGTTGGTTGACACAAGTGCTAGACCGGCAACACCTTCATCTTGAGTATCTTCAGAGTCGGAGTGATAACTTCTCTCGGAGTGGCTGTCGAAGTCGAAGCCGGATACCGATTCACCAACATGAGCTTGATGTCTTCATTTTGTGTAGCTCCTTGATGATTTTTCCTTCCTTTCTGAATCCTTGCTTCTCCGTGAGTATCTTCGTTCATAACGATCATCTCTACTCCTTCTCTCTCTTGGTGGTGATTCTTTGCTTCTTCTTTTTGGAGAATCTTCTCTTCTCTTGTAGGGAGCCGTACACTCATTGGAATAGTGTCCGGGTCTTCCACAACTGTAGCAGTTTCGCTCTCGACTAGAAGATCTTTTGTCATTGTAGGACCTTGACTTGAAGCTTCTATCTTTGCTTCTACTCTTGTAGAACTTGTTGAAGTTCTTCACCATTAAGCTCAATTCTTCATTGAAGTTTTGTTTCTCACTTCATGACGTAGGGGCTTCACATGGGGCTTTGTAGGCACCACTTGATTTGTTGTGAAGTTCCTCTTTATCCTTAAGTGACATCTCATGAGCAAAATTTCTTCCAATCACCTCTGTTGGCTTGAGATCTTTGTAATTGGGCATCATTTGGATCAATGTGCACACGGTATCATATTTTCCATCCAAGGCTCTTAGAATCTTCTTGATGATGAATCTATCGGTCATCTCTTCACTTCCTAAGCCGGCAATCTCATTTGTGATGAGAGCAAGCCTAGAGTACATTTCAGCGACACCTTCACCATCCTTCATTTTGAACTTGTCAAGTTGACTTTGAAGCACATCCAACTCGGATTCCTTGACGGAGTCGGTACCTTCGTGCATATCAATCAAAGTATCCCAAATTTCCTTTGCATTCTCAAGACGGCTGATTTTGTTGAATTCTTCGGGGCACAATCCGTTGAAGAGAATATCACAAGCTTGAGCATTGTATTGCAACATCTTCAACTCATCCGCGGTAGCTTCACGGTTTGGTTCTTTCCCATCAAAGAAGTCACCTTGCAAACCAACACACACAATAGCCCAAACGGCGGGGTTATGTCCAAGAATATGCATTTTCATTTTATGCTTCCAACTAGCAAAATTAGTACCATCAAAGTAAGGACCTCTACGGTGATAATTTCCCTCGCTAGATGCCATACTCTCCTAGGTTGTGAAACCAAGGCTATGACCACCAAAAGCTATGGAGATCAAAGCAAATGGAGACCAAAGCTCTGATACCACTTGTAGGATCGAAAGTATGTCTAGAGGGGGGGTGATTAGACTACTTGACGAAATAAAAACTTAACCTTTTCCCAATTTTAGTTCTTGGCAGATTTTAGCTATTTTAGGACAAGTCAAGCAATCATCACACAATTCAAGCAAGCATGCAAAGAGTATATTGGCAGCGGAAAGTAAAGCATGCAACTTGCAAGAATGTAAAGGGAAGGGTTTGGAGAAATCAAACGCAATTGGAGACACGGATGTTTTTCCCGTGGTTCGGATAGGTGGTGCTATCCTACATCCACGTTGATGGAGACTTCAACCCACGAAGGGTAACGGTTGCGCGAGTCCATGGAGGGCTCCACCCACGAAGGGTAACGGTTGCACGAGTCCACGGAGGGCTCCACCCACGAAGGGTCCACGAAGAAGCAACCACCCACAAAGGGTCCATGAAGTAGCAACCTTGTCTATCCCACCATGGCCATCGCCCACGAAGGACTTGCCTCACTAGCGGTAGATCTTCACGAAGTAGGCGATCTCCTTGCCCTTACAAACTCCTTGGTTCAACTCCACAATCTTGTCGGAGGCTCCCAAGTGACACCTAGCCAATCTAGGAGACACCACTCTCCAAGAAGTAACAAATGGTGTGTAGGTAATGAACTCCTTGCTCTTGTGCTTCAAATGATAGTCTCCCCAACACTCAACTCTCTCTCATAGGATTTGGATTTTGTGGAAAGAAGATTTGAGTGGAAATCAACTTGGGGAAGGCTAGGGATCAAGATTCATATGGTAGGAATGGAATATCTTGGTCTCAACACATGAGTAGGTGGTTCTCTCTCAGAACATATGAGTTGGAATTGTGTATGTGTTCTGATGGCTCTCTCCACGAATGAAGAGGAGGTGGAGGGGTATATATAGCCTCCACACAAAATCCAACCGTTACACACAGTTTTCCAATCTCGGTGGGACCGAATCAACAAACTCGGTCGGACCGAAAAGGTAAACCTAGTGACCGTTAGAGATTTTCGGTGGGACTGACATGCAACTCGGTAGGACCGATATGGTTAGGGTTTGGGCATAACGTAATCTCGGTGAGACCGATTACACAAACTCGGTGAGACCGATTTTGGTAATTAGCTAACCAGAGAGTTGGTCAGGCAAACTCGGTGGGACCGATTTGCTCTTTCGGTGAGACCGAAAAGTTACAAAAAGGAAACACTGAATTTACATTGCAATCTCGGTGGGACCGATACGCTCTTTCGGTGAGACCGAAAAGTTACGAAAGGGAAACATAGAGTTTGCAATCCCATCTCGGTGAGACCGAGATCCCTATCGGTAGAACCGAATTGCTAGGGTTTGGCAGTGGCTTCTAACAAGTGAAACTCGGTGGCGCCGGATAGAAAGAATCGGTATGACCGAGTTTGGCTTAGGATTTAGGTCATATGTGGATATGGGAAAGTAGTTGAGGGTTTTGGAGCATATCACTAAGCACATGAAGCAAGAGGCTCATTAAGCAACACCTCATCCCTCCTTGATAGTATTGGCTTTTCCTAAAGACTCAATGTGATCTTGGATCACTAAAATATAAAATGAAGAGTCTTGAGCTTTTGAGCTTGAGCCAATCCTTTGTCCTTAGCATTTCGAGGGTTCCACTTTCACATCCATGCCATGCCAATCATTGAGCTTTCCTGAAATAATCATTTTGGAATAGCATTAGCTCAATGAGCTATATGTTGTTATGAATTACCAAAACCACCTAGGGATAGTTGCACTTTCAAGCGGGAAGAAGAAGGAAAAACCTTTAAAGTTCAGCGCCCAGTATATTATGTTTCTGAAGTTTTGACCCCATCAAAGCAAAGATATCCTCATTATCAGAAGCTTGTATATGGGATTTATATGACCATGAAGAAGGTTGCACATTACTTCTCTGACCATTCCATTACAGTCGTCAGCGACGCTCCATCGTCAGCGATCCTGCACAACAGATATGCAACTGGTCGAGTGGCAAAATGGGCGATTGAACTCCTTCCCCTAGATATCAAGTTTGAGGCAAAGAAAGCTATCAAGTCCCAAGCAATTGCAGATTTCGTCGCCGAGTGGATTGAACAGCAACTGCCGACTCAAGTTGTAACACCCCGGATATGACTTTCCCAATATGTACTCCAACTCTTGCCGTTACCGGCCTTAAGTTATTTTATTTTCTCGGGTTCGGGTTTTTGTCTCCGTGTGTTGTTATCGTTGTCATGCATCTCTTATCATGTCATCATGTGCATTGCATTTGCATACGTGTTCATCTCATGCATTCGAGCATTTTCCCCGTTGTCCGTTTTGCATTCCGGCGCTTCGTTCTCCTCCAGTGGTCAATTCTACTTTTCTTTCATGTGTGGGGATTAAACATTTCCGGATTGGACCGAGACTTGCCAAGCGGCCTTGGTTTACTACCGGTAGACCGCCTGTCAAGTTTCGTACCATTTGGACTTCGTTTGATACTCCAACGGTTAACCGAGGGACCGAAAAGGCCTCGTGTGTGTTGCAGCCCAACACCCCTCCAAGTTGGCCCAAAACCCACCTAAACCCTCTCCATCATCTAGAGCGTTCGATCACGATCGCGTGGCTGAAAACCGCACCTCATTTGGACTCTCCTAGCTCCCTCCACCTCTATTTAAAGGCCCTCCTTGAAAATCCGGATCTCCCCCGTTCGAAACCCTAGTTCCAGCACCTCCGCGCGACCGGACACGTCCGGTCCGGCCGGACGAAATCGCCCCGCCAACCACGAGCCGCCACGTGGGTAGCCGCGCCCACATCGCCGCCTCCTCCCGCCGCCGGCCCGCTCGGCCCGCGAAGGGCCCTCCCGGGCCCGGGTCCGCCGCCACCTGCCCGCGGGACGCCGCCCTCACCGCGTCGCCCACCTCTCCTTCGCCGGTCACTGCCGCCATCACCGACCGCCGCCTAGTGCTTGGAGCCCGCCGCCGCACCCGGCGCCGCGCGCCACCGCGCCGGCCGCCGCCGACCCGGCCCCGGCTCCGGTCTCCTCTCCAAGTCTGGCGACCCTCCGGCGACCTCGAAGCTCCGGCCGACGAACCTCGTAGAGCGTGCCAGATCTGAGATCTAAAATCTCGAGGGTTGACTTTTTGCCCGAAACCCTAGTTCATATGCTCCTGTTCATCATGCTATAACTTTGCATCCGTAGCTCCGTTTCACACATATAGCATATCAAAATGTTCGCCTCAGAGAGCACATCATTTCATTCCATTGCATCATTTTCATTTGAGTTCATCTTGATGCCCGAAATGCTGTTAGAAGAGTGCTACTTGAGTTAATTGTCAGATCTGTTAGTCCATTTAGATATTTGTCATTATTGCCATGATTATTGCATGCATGATATGCCCATGAGCTCTACATATGTTTTGTTAAGGGTTTTGCCATCTTTCCAGAGGTGCAACCCATGTATTTCTGTGATGTGTATGGTGACTAGCACAAGCTTACAAAGTGAGGCACTTGGTAATGCTAATTTCAGGGACTTAGCATTTCCACAAAGTCCTTGATCTGTTTATCTCATATGGCCATATGTTCATGTGGTTTCCTAGTGATCCGTGCCCCTTTTGAGGATGATCAGTAAGGATGTTTTGTTAATCTTGTAGTGATCTATCCATCCATGTCTTTGTTTGCAATTATGGAGCACCCTAGCTTGAGTCAATCGAGCTCTACTTTTGCTACTTCATGAATCTGGGCAGATTGTCTACTTGTTAGCGATTTTGCCGATGATGTTGTAGTTGATCCGTGCATGCTATGCTATTGTTCTTGCCATGTCTAGCTTGAATTTTGTGTATTCTTTATGGATGTATGCTTAGATTGTCATGACTTGCTCCGTAGTGAGTGCATTGAGCTCGTAAACATGCCCACTTGATATCTGTTTCAGCATGCTCCATTTTTCACTAAGTCTGAGAACTGATTATGTTTTTGCCATGTTCACATGCTTGCAATTGTATTTTCTGATCCCTTTTGGCTCAATGTCACTAAGGGACTTTTGTTAAGCTCTTTGAGTAGCTCCATGCCAGGCTTTACTTTGCCATGTTCAGGTCCTGTAGCATGTAGTTTTGTTGCTCCGAAGAGTGCTATCTGATCTGAAATTCCAGACAAGTGTTAGTTTCACTAAGTCTGAGATCTGTTTACCATATGCATTTTTTCCATGCTTGTTTGAACCTGTTAATGGATGAATTGGCCATAGCTCAGTGCTAGACTTTTGTTAAGCATCTTGAATGCATCCCTGCCATGTATTTTGATGCCATGTTTGGGTGCTGTAGCATGTTCATCTTGTTGCATTTAGATGGCTACTTGCTGTAAATCGCAGACCGTGGTCATATTTGATTTGCTTGCCATTTCCAAACCGTAACTCCTATTCCGGCGTTCTTTATATCGTTTTCAAGCGATTTCATCTCATCTTTCCAGTGGCACACTTGGATTCCCAAGTTGAGGCCAGGTTCATGCTTTCCCTGTCAAATCTTGCATATGCATCCCGCGTCGCATCCCGCATAGCATACCATCCTTGCATCTTATTGTTTGAGCTTTGCACGTGGTTGATTGTGTTCCGTTTGCTTGTTTGTATTGTTTGGGTAGAGCCGGGAGACGAGTTCGCTAACGATGAGCCTGATGAGTTTGCTTTCGAGGATCCAGTCAACTCTGACAACTTTGCAGGCAAGATGATCATACCCTCGAAATCACTACTATCTTTGCTTTGCTAGATGCTCGCTCTTTTGCTATGCCAATGCTACGATGCCTACCACTTGCTTTCGAGCCTCCCAAATTGCCATGTCAAACCTCTAACCCACCATGTCCTAGAAAACTGTTGATTGGCTATGTTACCGCTTTGCTCAGCCCCTCTTATAGCGTTGCTAGTTGCAGGTGAAGATTGGAGACCGTTCCTTGTTGGAACATTTATTTACTTGTTGGGATATCATTATATTGCCATGTTATCTTAATGCACCTATATACTTGGTAAAGGGTGGAAGGCTCGGCCTCTCTCCTAGTGTTTTGTTCCACTCTTGCCACCCTAGTTTCCGTCATATCGGTGTTATGTTCCCGGATTTTGCATTCCTTACGCGGTTGGGTTATAATGGGAACCCCTTGATAGTTTGCCTTGATTAAACCTTTTCCAGCAATGCCCAACCTTGGTTTTACCATTTTCCACCTAGCCTCTTTTTCCCTTGGGTTTCCGGAGCCCGAGGATCATCTTATTTTAGCCCCCCGGGCCAGTGCTCCTCTGAGTGTTGGTCCAACCAAGCGATGTCCGGGGCTACCAGGGGCAACTCTGGGCTGGCCTACCCGACGTCTTGCTCATCCGGTGTGCCCTGAGAACGAGATATGTGCAGCTCCTATCAGGATTTGTCGGCACATCTGGGTGGTGTTGCTGGACTTGTTTTAACCTGTCAAAGTGTCTTGAAGAACCGAGGTACCGAGTCTGATCGGAACGTCTCGGGAGGAGGTCTATTCCTTCGTTGACCGTGAGAGCTTGTCATCGGCTAAGTTGGGACTCCCTGCAGGGATTTGAACTTTCGAAAGCCGTGCCCGCGGTTATGGGCAGATGGGAATTTGTTAATGTCCGATTGTAGATAACTTGAACCTTAACTTAATTAAAATGAATCAACAGTGTGAGTTACCGTGATGGCCTCTTCTCGACGGAGTCCGGGAAGTGGACACGGTGTTGGAGTAATGTTTGTGCAGGTTGTCCTCTAGTTTCTCGCTCGCGCTTTGCCTTCTCTTCTCGCCCTCTTTTGCGAACAGGATAGCCACCACATATGCTAGTCGCTTGCTGCAGCTCCACTTATATTTACCTTGCCTTACCTATAAGCTTAAATAGTCTTGATCGCAAGGGTGCGAGATTGCTGAGTCCCTGTGGCTCACAGATTACTATTACACCAGATGCAGGGCCTGATGATTCCGCTCCAGGTGACGCGCTCGAGCTCAAGTGGGAGTTCGACGAGGACTCTCAATGATACTACGTGTCTTTCCCTGATGATCAGTAGTGGTGCCCAGTTGGGGGTGATCGGGACCGTGTCGCATGTTGGGTTATCTTCTATTTTGGCGCCGTAGTCGGGCCATGAGTGTTTGGATGATGTAATGTTATTTATGTACTTGATTGACATGGCGAGTGTAAGCCAACTATGTCATCTCCCCTTTTTATTATCTATATTACATGGGATGTTGTGATGATTGCCTAACTTGCGACATATGCCTTCAATGCGATTATGCCTCGACACGTGGGAGCTATAGTCGCATCGAGGGTGTTACAAGTTGGTATCAGAGCCTTCCCCGACCTTAGGAGCCCATTGCTTGATCGTTTTTAGCGGCCGAGTTGTGTCTAGAAAAATGTTTTGAGTCATTTAGGAATTATATATCGGAGAGTTTAGGAATTATTTTTACTTCCCAGTCTCCTCATCGCTCTGGTAAGGCATCCTGACGTAGAGTTTTGACTCTTCTCTTCTCAAATTTCACTAAAAAAAATTAGGATCACGCGGGGATCTTGGAATCATTCCGATGGTTTTATGATGAGAACATTGTCTTGGTGCCTCCTGTCAGTGGTTTTGTGGAAGTGTCCCGGGGAGTTGAGCTCTGAGGTGTTGTCATCATAATTTTATCGTTGCAGTTCTGGAATACCTGAGTTTAGTACGCCGACATCGAAAATCTCTTTTATGCAATTCGTTGGTGAGATAACCTCGACGCCACCCAGTACTGGGGTGGGAGTTCGGGAGTATCGCCATAACTTGTATAACGGATGCTTTTCGAAGGTTGAGGTAGATGGTTTCCAAAGTTTTTCTCGGTTATGTGTTGAAGGATGGATACAGCTGGATGTAGGATTTGCTAGTTTGGGTGAGATATTATGCTTCCCCTGTATCCCCAACACCTGATTGCATAACCGGAAAGGTTCAGGAGTTTCATAGGTGGGAATTCTTGTAGCTCTAGTTTCTTCTTCCACGGATATTGGTTTGAGATTGGGATTTCTTACCGATTATTCGTTCTTGATCCGTACCTTGTTGATTTATTTCTCTACCTAAATTCTAAGTGGCTTCTCAATTTATGGATATGTGACCATTTCAAGAGGAATGCATTCGTTCATTTTGTTCGGATGTGAAGACTATATGTTGCAATTTTCATTCCGTTGGATTCAGCTTCATTTTATTTGGCTATGTGCTAACGGTGGTCAACCTCTTCAGGATGGCTCCCGCTAAGAGCACCAATCAGAATCAGAATCAGGATCCGCCACCACCTCCACCTCCTCCGGAGGCATGGCAAGCTGTGATGGCCGCAAACAATGCAAACACACAGTTGATCATGCAAATTCTCCAAGAGCGCAATCAAGGCAACCAAGGGAACCAAGGCAACAATCAGAATCACTTTGCTACACTCAACCAGTTCCTTGCTAACGGGGCAAAGACTTTCAGCAATTGTGTTGAGGCAACCGATGCTGATGATTGGCTCGTGGATCTATGCAAGCATTTCGAGTGCAGTAACGTCAGGCCTGAGGACTTTGTCAAGTTCGCTTCCTTCCAACTCAAAGATCAAGCTGCAGAATGGTTCCAGCAGTACAAGGATTTCAGAGGTGGACGTGTTATTACCTGGGATGAATTCCGTCAAGATTTCAGAGCTCACCATATCCCTCAGAGCGTGGTTGAAAGCAAGCGTGAGAAATTCCGCAACCTGAAGCAAGGCTCTTTGTCTGTCTATGATTACAACAAGTTGTTTCAGAAGCTCGCCCGCTTTGCCAAGCAGGACGTCCCTGATGAGAAGAGCATGATATACCAGTTCAGGGCTGGTCTCAGAGAAGAAATTCAGCTAACTCTTGTTCTCTTTGAGCCCTTGAGGTACGATGAGTTCTACAACATGGCATTGAAGTAAGAGGCTGCTCAACTGAGGTGTGATGCTTCCAAGAAGCGAGTTAGAGATGTTACTCCTTCTTCCTCTACTCAAGTGGCCAAGCAGCAGAAGTATTGGCTTCCTCCTCCTCCGTTTCGTTAGCCGTATCAGCAGAAGAGCAAAGGTGGCAGTGGATCTTCCCACCCACCCAACCCTGGCTTTCAGAACAAGACTTCGTCTCAAGCTCCAAGACCGAGTGCTCCGTACCACCGTCCGCTTTCAGAGGTCACGTGCAACAAGTGCCAACAGAAGGGTCACTATGCCAACAAGTGTCTCAACCAGAGGCGTCTTCCTCCTCCTCCTCCTGTGAGATCGGCAAGTATAGCTATGGTCAAGCATAACACCAAGTCCGCCAAGGTTAACTTGCTGAATGCAGCTCAGGCAGAGGACTCGCCAGGGGTGATTATGGGTAACCTTCCTGTTAATGACATTCCCGCAAGAGTTCTTTTTGACATTGGTGCATCTTTATCATTTTTATTGAAGCCTTTTGCATCAAGGCATGATGTGCATACTATTGATTTGCCTAAGCCGATAGCGGTTTCTTCTCCGGGTTTGTTCATGAACACCAAAATGATGGCTCCGGATGTTACTATCACGTTGGGTGATTACAAGTTCCTTTCTTCTCCTATGGTTCTTGGTAACTCGGATATTGATCTTATTCTCGGGATGGATTGGCTTTCTAAGCATAAGGCGCATCTTGATTGTGCAGCCAGGCAGATTCAATTGACTCATTCGTCTGAGGATGTAATTGTCTTTGCCGCTCGGGATGATACCATCCGTCTATTTTCTCTCAATGAGAAGGGTGAACTGGATGCTATCTCGCAAATTCCAGTCGTTTGCGAATATCAAGACGTCTTTCCAGAAGAGCTTCCAGGAATGCCTCCGCACCGGCCAGTTGAATTCGTCATTGATCTTGAGCCTGGCACGGAACCTGTGTGCAAGCGTCCTTACAAGCTCAGACCTGAAGAGTTGAAGGAGCTAAAGAAGCAACTCGATATTCAAGAGAGAATGGGTCTCATCCGGCCTAGTTCTTCTCCGTGGGGTTGTGGTGTTCTTTTTGTGAAGAAGAAGGATGGAACGGACCGACTTTGTGTTGATTACCGTCCATTGAACAAGAAGACTATCAAGAACAAATACCCACTTCCCAACATCAACGAGCTGTTCGAACAACTCAAAGGTGCCCAAGTATTCTCCAAGCTTGATCTCCGTATGGGTTATCATCAGATTCGAATCCGTGAGCAAGATATCCCCAAGACGGCTTTCAGGACAAGCTATGGTTCATATGAATACACTGTCATGTCTTTTGGCCTCGTCAACGCTCCTCCGACTTTCTCTCGCATGATGAACTTCATCTTCAACGCCTACACCAATGACTTTGTTTTGGTCTATCTCGACGACATTCTGGTTTTCTCGAAGAACAAGGAAGATCATGCCAAGCACTTGCGTTTGGTGCTTGATAAGCTGAGGGAACACCAGTTCTACGCCAAGTTCTCCAAGTGCGAATTTTGGCTCGATGAGGTCCTTTATCTTGGTCATATCATCTCTGCCAAGGGCATTGCGATGAATCCTGAGAAGGTGTCTGCAATTGTGAATTGGGAACCTCCTCAGAACGTGAAGCAACTCCGTAGCTTCCTCGGTCTCGCAAGCTATTGTCGAAGATTCGTTGAAAACTTTTCTAAGATCGTGAAGCCTCTCTCAAATCTTCTCCAGAAGCACGTCAAGTACGTTTGGTCTCCGGAGTGTGACATTGCTTTCAACACTTTGAAAGAGAAATTGATCACTGCTCCAGTTCTGACTCCGCCTGATGAATCCAAGCCGTACGAGGTCTTTTGTGATGCCTCTCTCCAAGGTCTTGGCACAGTGTTGATGCAAGAGAAGAAAGTTGTTGCTTATACCTCTCGCCAGTTAAAGCCCAATGAGAAGAACTACCCCACTCATGATCTCGAGTTGGCGGCAGTTGTGCATGCTCTTTTGACTTGGAGACATCTTTTATTGGGAAGAAAAGTGGACATCTTCACTGACCATAAGAGTCTCAAGTACATTTTCACTCAGCCTAATCTCAACCTCAGGCAAACCTGATGGGTCGAAATGATTCAAGAGTATAATCCGAGTATCGAGTATACTCCAGGAAAGGCCAATGTGATTGCTGACGCATTGAGCAGGAAGGCTTATTGCAATAGTCTGATTCTCAAGCCTTATCAACCCGAGCTTTGTGAAGCTTTCCACAAACTTAATCTGCAAGTTGTTCCTCAAGGTTACCTCGCCAACCTTCAAGTCTCTCCTACCTTGGAAGACCAGATTCGCCAAGCCCAGCTTCTTGATGCTATGGTGAAAAAGGTGAAGATTGGGATTGCCAAGAGTCAACCCAAGTACAAGTGCTACCGCCTTGATGACAAGGATACTCTCTTCTTCGAGGATCGTATTGTTGTGCCCAAAGGTGACCTTCGTAAAGTGGTCATGAACGAGGCTCACAATTCTCTCCTCTCCATCCTCCCTGGGAGCACGAAGATGTATCAGGACCTCAAGCAGGCTTATTGGTGGACTCGAATGAAGCGCGAGATTGCTCAATTCGTGAATGAGTGTGATGTCTGCAGAAGAGTGAAGGCAGAACACCAAAGGCCAGCTGGTCTCCTCCAACCTCTTGCCATTCCAGAATGGAAGTTTGACCACATTGAGATGGACTTCGTGACTGGGTTTCCAAAGTCCAAACGTGGCAATGATGCTATATTCGTTGTCATCGACAAACTCACCAAAGTGGCTCACTTTCTGCCTATTAAAGAGTCAATCACTGCAGCTCAATTGGCGGAACTCTATACCTCTCGAATTATCTCTCTGCACGGTATTCCACAAGTGATCTCCTCAGACCGTGGCAGCATCTTTACCTCCAAGTTTTGGGATTCTTTTCAGAAGGCCATGGGCACCAACATCCGCTTCAGCACAGCTTTCCATCCTCAAACTAGCAGTCAAGTCGAGCGTGTCAACCAGATTCTTGAAGATATGCTCAGGGCTTGTGTGATCTCCTTCGGCATGAAGTGGGAGGATTGTCTTCCTTATGCTGAATTCTCCTACAACAACAGTTTTCAAGCAAGTTCGGGCAAGGCCCCATTTGAAATTCTGTATGGCAGGAAGTGCCGTACCCCTCTCAACTGGTCTGAAACCGGTGAACGTCGGCTTCTCGGAAATGACTTAATCACAGAGGCAGATGAAATGTGTAAAGTCATTCGAGATAACCTCAAAGCAGCCCAATCCCGCCAGAAGAGCTACTATGATAGTAAGCACCGTGATTTGGTTTTCGAGATCGGAGATCATGCTTACCTCCGCGTCTCTCCAATGAAAGGTACTCGTCGCTTTGGTATCAAAGGGAAGCTTGCCCCTAGATACGTGGGACCTTTCAAGATTGTCAGCAAAAGAGGCGATCTCGCCTATCAACTCGAGCTTCCTTCAAACTTTGCAAATGTGCATGACGTGTTCCATGTCTCTCAGCTCTGAAAGTGCTTCAAGACTCCTGACCGCACCGTCAACTTCGAGGACATTGAGCTCCAAGAAGATCTCTCATATCGTAAGCACCCCGTTGCTATTCTTGAAGAGACTGAACGCAAGACTCGCAACAAGTCAATCAAATTCCTCAAAGTCAAGTGGTCACACCATTCCGACCGTGAAGCTACCAGGGAACGCGAGGATCACCTCTGTTCTGAGTACCCGGTGTTCTTTCAGTCCTAGATCTCGGGACGAGATCCTTTCGTAGTGGTGGAGTGTTGTAACACCCCGGATATGACTTTCCCAATATGTACTCCAACTCTTGCCGTTTCCGGCCTTAAGTTATTTTATTTTCTCGGGTTCGGGTTTTTGTCTCCGTGTGTTGTTATCGTTGTCATGCATCTCTTATCATGTCATCATGTGCATTGCATTTGCATACGTGTTCATCTCATGCATTCGAGCATTTTCCCCGTTGTCCGTTTTGCATTCCGGCGCTTCGTTCTCCTCCAGTGGTCAATTCTACTTTTCTTTCGTGTGTGGGGATTAAACATTTCCGGATTGGACCGAGACTTGCCAAGCGGCCTTGGTTTACTACCGGTAGACCGCCTGTCAAGTTTCGTACCATTTGGACTTCGTTTGATACTCCAACGGTTAACCGAGGGACCGAAAAAGCCTCGTGTGTGTTGCAGCCCAACACCCCTCCAAGTTGGCCCAAAACCCACCTAAACCTTCTCCATCATCTAGAGCGTTCGATCACGATCGCATGGCCGAAAACCGCACCTCATTTGGACTCTCCTAGCTCCCTCCACCTCTATTTAAAAGCCCCTCCTCGAAAATCCGGATCTCCCCCGTTCGAAACCCTAGTTCCAGCACCTCCGCGCGACCGGACACGTCCGGTCCGGCCGAACGAAATCGCCCCGCCAACCACGAGCCGCCACGTGGGCAGCCGCGCCCACATCGCCGCCTCCTCCCGCCGCCGGCCCGCTCAGCCCGCGAGGGGCCCTCCCGGGCCCGGGTCCGACGCCACCTGCCCGCGGGACGCCGCCCTCACCGCGCCGCCCGCCTCTCCTTCGCCGGTCACCGCCGCCATCGCCGACCGCCGCCCAGTGCACCGGAGCCCGCCGCCGCTCCGCCTCGTCGCCGCACCCGGCGTCGCGCGCCACCGCGCCGGCCGCCGCCGACCCGGCCCCGCCGGCAACGCGCCGCCCGGAGCTCGCCGGCCCCGGCTCCGGTCTCCTCTCCAAGTCTGGCGACCCTCCGGCGACCTCGAAGCTCCGGCCGACGAACCTCGTAGAGCGTGCCAGATCTGAGATCTAAAATCTCGAGGGTTGACTTTTTGCCCGAAACCCTAGTTCATATGCTCCTGTTCATCGTGCTATAACTTTGCATCCGTAGCTCCGTTTCGCACATATAGCATATCAAAATGTTCGTCTCAGAGAGCACATCATTTCATTACATTGCATCATTTTCATTTGAGTTCATCTTGATGCCCGAAATGCTGTTAGAAGAGTGCTACTTGAGTTAATTGTCAGATCTGTTAGTCCATTTAGATATTTGTCATTTTTGCCATGATTATTGCATGCATGATATGCCCATGAGCTCTACATATGTTTTGTTAAGGGTTTTGCCATCTTTCCAGAGGTGCAACCCATGTATTTCTGTGATGTGTATGGTGACTAGCACAAGCTTACAAAGTGAGGCACTTGGTAATGCTAATTTCAGGGACTTAGCATTTCCACCAAGTCCTCGATCTGTTTATCTCATATGGCCATATGTTCATGTGGTTTCCTAGTGATCCGTGCCCCTTTTGAGGATGATCAGTAAGGATGTTTTGTTAATCTTGTAGTGCTCTATCCATCCATGTCTTTGTTTGCAATTATGGATCAACCTAGCTTGAGTCAATCGAGCTCTACTTTTGCTACTTCGTGAATCTGGGCAGATTGTCTACTTGTTAGCGATTTTGCCGATGATGTGGTAGTTGATCCGTGCGTGCTATGCTATTGTTCTTGCCATTTCTAGCTTGCATTTTGTGTATTCTTGATGGATGTATGCTTAGATTGTCATGACTTGCTCCGTAGTGAGTGCATCGAGCTCGTAAACATGCCTACTTGATATCTGTTTCAGCATGCTTCAGTTTTCACCAAGTCTGAGAACTGATTATGTTTTTGCCATGTTCACATGCTTGCAATTGTATTTTATGATCCCTTTTGGCTCAAGGTCACTAATGGACTTTTGTTAAGCTCTTTGAGTAGCTCCATGCCATGATTTACTTCGCCATGTTCAGGTCCTATAGCATGTAGTTTTGTTGCTCCGAAGATTGCTATCTGATCTGAAATTCCAGACAAGTGTTAATTTCACTAAGTCTGAGATCTGTTTACCATATGCATTTTTGCCATGCTTGTTTGAACCTGTTAATGGATGAATTGGCCGTAGATCAGTGCTAGACTTTTGTTAAGCATCTTGAATGCATCCCCTCCATGTATTTTGATGCCATGTTTGGGTGCTGTAGCATGTTCATCTCGTTGCATTTAGATGGCTACTTGCTGTAAATCGCAGACCGTGGTCATATTTGATTTGCTTGCCGTTTCCAAACCGTAACTCCGATTCCGGCGTACTTTATATTGTTTTCAAGCGATTTCATCTCATATTTCCAGTGGCACACTTGGAATCACAAGTTGAGGCCAGGTTCATGCTTTCCCTGTCAAATCTTGCATATGCATCCCGCATCGCATCCCGCATAGCATACCATCCTTGCATCTTATTGTTTGAGCATTGCACGTGGTTGATTGTGTTCCGTTTTCTTGTTTGTCTTGTTTGGGTAGAGCCGGGAGACGAGTTCTCTAACGAGGAGCCCGTTGAGTTTGCTTTCGAGGATCCAGTCAACTCTGACAACTTTGCAGGCAAGATGATCATACCCTCAAAATCACTACTATCTTTGCTTTGCTAGATGCTCGCTCTTTTGCTATGCCAATGCTACGATGCCTACCACTTGCTTTCGAGCCTCCCAAATTGCCATGTCAAACCTCTAACCCACCATATCCTAGCAAACCGTTGATTGACTATGTTACCGCTTTGCTCAACCCCTCTTATAGTGTTGCTAGTTGCAGGTGAAGATTGGAGACCGTTCCTTCTTGGAACATTTATTTACTTGTTGGGATATCATTATATTGCCATGTTATCTTAATGCATCTATATACTTGGTAAATGGTGGAAGGCTCGGCCTCTCGCCTAGTGTTTTGTTCCACTCTTGCCACCCTAGTTTCCGTCATATCGGTGTTATGTTCCCGGATTTTGCGTTCCTTACGCGGTTGGGTTATAATGGGAACCCCTTGATAGTTCGCCTTGATTAAAGCTTTTCCAGCAATGCCCAACCTTGGTTTTACCATTTTCCACCTAGCCTCTTTTTCCCTTGGGTTTCCGGAGCCCGAGGGTCATCTTATTTTAGCCCCCCCGGGCCAGTGCTCCTCTGAGTGTTGGTCCAACCGAGCGATGTCCGGGGCTACCAGGGGCAACTCTGGGCTGGCCTACCCGACGTCTTGCTCATCCGGTGTGCCCTGAGAACGAGATATGTGCCGCTCCTATCGGGATTTGTCGGCACATCTGGGTGGTGTTGCTGGACTTGTTTTAACCTGTCGAAGTGTCTTGAAGAACCGAGGTACCGAGTCTGATCGGAACGTCTCGGGAGGAGGTCTATTCCTTCGTTGACTGTGAGAGCTTGTCATCGGCTAAGTTGGGACTCCCTGTAGGGATTTGAACTTTCGAAAGCCGTGCCCGCGGTTATGGGCAGATGGGAATTTGTTAATGTCCGGTTGTAGATAACTTGAACCTTAACTTAATTAAAATGAATCAACAGTGTGAGTTACCGTGATGGCCTCTTCTCGGCGGAGTCCGGGAAGTGGACACGGTGTTGGAGTAATGTTTGCGCAGGTTGTCCTCTAGTTTCTCGCTCACGCTTTGCCTTCTCTTCTCGCCCTCTTTTGCGAACAGGATAGCCACCACATATGCTAGTCGCTTGCTGCAGCTCCACTTATATTTACCTTGCCTTACCTATAAGCTTAAATAGTCTTGATCGCGAGGGTGCGAGATTGCTGAGTCCCTGTGGCTCACAGATTACTATTACACCAGATGCAGGGCCTGATGATTCCGCTCCAGGTGATGCGCTCGAGCTCAAGTGGGAGTTCGACGAGGACTCTCAACGATACTATGTGTCTTTCCCTGATGATCAGTAGTGGTGCCCAGTTGGGGGTGATCTGGACCGTGTCACATGTTGGGTTATCTTTTATTTTGGCACCGTAGTCGGGCCATGAGTGTTTGGATGATGTAATGTTATTTATGTACTTGATTGATGTGGCGAGTGTAAGCCAACTATGTCATCTCCCCTTTTTATTATCTATATTACATGGGATGTTGTGATGATTGCCTAACTTGCGACATATGCCTTCAATGCAATTATGCCTCGACACGTGGGAGCTATAGTCGCATTGAGGGTGTTACACAAGTTCACTCGGAGCACTGGACCATGTTCTTCGACAGTTCTAAGATGCTGAATGGTTCCGGTGCTGGGGTAGTATTGGTTTCCCCCCGAGGAGATAAGCTCAGATATGTTCTCCAAATCCACTTTGATTCCTCCAATAATGAAGCAGAATATGAAGCACTTTTGTATGGGTTGCGCATGGCCATTTCACTCAGCGTTCGTCGCCTCATGGTCTATGGCGACTCAGATTTGGTGGTGAATCAAGTGATGAAGGAGTGGGACGTCAGAAGTCCAGCCATGACCGGTTATTGCAACGCAGTGAGAAAGCTAGAGAAGAAATTGAGGGGTTAGAGCTGCATCATATACCCCGACTGAAAAATCAAGTAGCTGATGATTTGGCAAAAATAGGTTCCAAGAGAGAAGCCATTCCAGCAATGTGTTTCTGGAACACATCCACACACCATCAGTTCAAGAGGATCCTTTCACCGAAGAAGTCCCGCAACCAAAAAGTTCCACGGATCCGACTGAAGTTGAGGTTCTAGCAGTGGTCGACCTGATCATGGAAGTTTTGGTCATCACTCCCGACTGGACAGTGCCGTACATCGCGTGCATATTAAGGAAAGAACTCCCAGAGAATGAAGAAGAGGCTCGACAGATCGTCCGTCGATCTAAGGCCTTCACTGTGATAAAGGGACAGTTGTACAGGGAAAGCGCGACTGGAGTCGGTCAAAAATGTATAACGCCAGAAGAAGGTCAAATAATTCTTGATGATATCCACTCGGGGACCTATGGCCATCATGCGTCCTCTCGG
Organism: Triticum urartu; assembly: GCF_056163025.1. Taxonomy (NCBI): domain Eukaryota; kingdom Viridiplantae; phylum Streptophyta; class Magnoliopsida; order Poales; family Poaceae; genus Triticum; species Triticum urartu. The sequence goes on along the minus strand of NC_141878.1, from coordinate 94,331,909 downwards.
ACCATCGTGGCTAAAGCATACCGAGCGGGATTTTACTGGCCAAAAGCAAATGAGATGGCGAAGGAGATAGTCGACAAATGTGAAGGATGTCAGTTCTATTCCAATATGTAGCACAAACCCGCCTCAGCCTTGAAGACCATTCCACTCATCTGGCCCTTCGCTGTTTGGGGATTGGATATGGTTGGACCGCTGAGAACTGGCAGGAGCGGCTTCACCCATGTGCTGGTGGCAGTCGACAAATTCACTAAATGGATTGAAGCTAAACCTATCAAGAATCTTGATGCCTGCACCGCTATCAGCTTTATTAGAGAGTTGATATTTAGATATGGAGTTCCGCATAGCATAATCACTGACAATGGGTCAAACTTCGATTTCGACAAGTTCAGAGCTTTTTGCGCCTCTCAAGGCACACGAGTCGACTACGCGTTAGTCGCTCACCCCCAGTCGAATGGACAAGCAGAAAGAGCTAATGGTCTAATTCTCAAAGGACTAAAACCTCGACTGATGCGTGACCTCAAGCATGCAGCAGGCGCATGGGTCGACGAACTTCTGTCAGTTCTTTGGGGATTGAGGACCACCCTGAATCGGTCGACTAGACGAACCCCATTCTTTCTGGTCCATGGAGCTGAAGCAGTTTTGCCAAGTGACTTGCTTCACAATGCACCCCGAGTCGAACTCTACTCTGAAGATGAAGCAGAAAAAGCCCGGCAGGACTCAGTTGACCTCCTAGAGGAGGAAAGAGAGATGGCCATGATCCGATCGACCATCTATCAACAGGAGTTGCGTCGATTCCATGCCAGGAATGTGAAGAGTCGAGCCTTCCAAGAAGGAGACTTGGTCCTCCGAGTGGATCAACAGAAACCACACAAGCTCTCTCCTACTTGGGAAGGTCCTTTCATCGTCACCAGAGTTCTCCACAATGGAGCATACCATCTTTACAATGTCGATCGCCAGATTGATGAGCCACGAGCCTGGAACGCAGAGCTGCTCCGCCCCTTTTATACTTAAGTACTCACTCGGATGAGATGTAATAAGAGATACCTCTGTAATTTGTTTATCAAAAGACAAAAGTGTTATAATTTTCCCAGTGATTGTTGTTGCTTTTGTTACGTGAGAAATCCCCCAGTGGGTGGCTTAGAAGTGAATCCATTTCGCCTAAGTTTTAAAAAATCCTGCCGAGTGGTGAGCTAGCCTCCCACTCGGGGGCTTAGCTGCGAATTCGTTTCGCCTAAGTTTTAAAAAATCTTACCGAGTGGTGAGCCAGCCTCCCACTCGGGGGCTTAGCTGCAGTACAAGTACTCGTCTAAGTTTTAAAAAATCCTATCGAGTGGTGAGCCAGCCTCCCACTCGGGGGCTTAGCTGCAGTACAAGTACTCGCCTAAGTTTTGAAAAATCCTACCGAGTGGTGAGCCAGCCTCCCACTTGGGGGCTTAGCTGCAGTCCAAGTACTCGCCTAAGTTTTAAAAAAATCCTACCGAGTGGTGAGCCAGCCTCCCACTCGGGGGCTTAGCTGCAGTCCAAGTAGTCGCCTAAGTTTTAAAAATCCTACCGAGTGGTGAGCGATCCTCCCACTCGGAGGCTTAGCTGCAGTCCAAGTACTCGCCTAAGTTTTAAAAATCCTACCGAGTGGCGGGCGATCCTCCCACTCGGAGGCTTAGCTGCAGTCAAGTACTCGCCTAAGTTTTAAAAATCCTACCGAGTGGTGAGCGATCCTCCCACTCGGAGGCTTAGCTGCAGTCCAAGTACTTGCAAGTTTAAAAATTCTACCGAGTGGTGAGCGATCCTCCCACTCGGGAACTTAGTTGCAGTCCAAGTACTCACCTAAGTACTCCCCATCTCAGAGCTGCATTCCAAGCACAAAGAGTATTTCGAGCAAAAACAAATTCCAGTCGAAAGCAAACACCAGCATATTCAGAAATAAACCAAGTTCGGATAAACCCCAAGGTCCCAGACGGCAGATCAAAAGTATTCGAGCATCAAGCCCGAAGAAGTTTAACGGTTACACAATCACTCGGCATTCTGAGGCAAATAAAAGTGGAGCATAATGTTTTTCGGTCACGCATCAGGAGAAGGACTAGCTGGGTCGCAGAAACTGTCGAGGTCAATGCTGTCTGCAATGCGAGTGCCGGCGTCAAGGAAGGTGTCCATGAAAGACTGAAACGTATGCTTCCTCGTGTTAGCAACCTTGAGCTCCGCCAGCTTGTCTTCTTTGACATCCTTGCAGTGCACTCGAACCAGAGACAGAGCGACGTCAGCACCACAGCGAGCGGATGACTTCTTCCATTCTCCCACGCGTTCAGGGATTTGATTCAGTCGAGCCATCAAAGACTTGAGATCTTGAGACAGCTCCGCCTGAGGCCAAAGACCAGCATCAACCCGAGTCATTGCAGCTTTCAAGCGTTCCAGATAAGAAACCGCGCTGTCCATGCGAGACTCCAACCGCAACACATTCATCGCAACATCATCTTTAACTAGACAGTTGATGGGATCGAGACCCGTCTCGACCCGCCCGGTTTCCGCTTCAAAGTCTTGGCAAAGTTCTGCATGATCGAGAGAATTATGAGTCGACGACACCATTAGACTTGTCAGTCGACAGAAATAAGACAGATTAGTCAATACCTTCAAGTTTCAAGACTAGCTTCGCAGCAAGTTGGCTTAGATAAGACTCTAGCTCGCCATTCTTGGCCTTGAGGCTTCCAAGTTCGTCGGTCAACTTCTCTTTGTTCTTCTTCAGTCGCTCGACCTCCTGATTGGCGTCAGATACAGCAGTCTTCAGCTTGGAGTTTTCTTCTTCTAACTTGCCGACTGAAGCAAGCTTCTTGTCAGCAAGCGATGTCTTCTCGCGCGCCTCTTTCTGTGCTGCGGCAAGATCCAGATCCTTCTTCTCCAAAGCTTCCTTCATTTTCTCTAAAGAAATAACATTCTTCAGGCGAGCTTGGAGTTGGCGGTTTTCACTACATACATCTGCTCGAGTGAAGCCACTCGGTTCAAAGATGGAAAGGAAAAGTGCCAGTGTTGGGATATGGAGCGGTCGATTGGTTACCTCCCATGGCAGCTACTTCATCACGAGCGGTCTTGAGGTTCTTCTTGGCCAGTTCCAGATCAAGGTTGAGGCTGATTTGTTGTTTGTTCATGTCAGAAAGTTGAGCCCCAAGATCACAAGATTTCTGTAGTCACAGCCATATCAGTCGACAGAGATAAAAATAGATAATTATTCTAAGACTACCGCCGAATCAAACATTCAACGGCAGTCTCGGGGACTACACCCAGTGGGTGCACTTAGCGTGCCCCCACTGATTTCCAGATCACAGTCAACGGTCGACTGTCCTTCAAAAAAAAGACAGATCCAAATTCTCAGACCACAGTCGACTGCCCGCAGTCAACTACGGTCTCGAGGACTACACCCAGTGGGTGCACTCAGCGTGCCCCCACTAGTACAAAGAATCAGTTCGAACCGACACAAAGAGATATACTATTTTCGAACAGCCACACTCCAGTGGGTGGTCAGACAAAAAAAATGGTCGATCGAAAAATCAACTAACCTGGACATTGGTTTGCATGGCAGCTCCAGCGTTGAAGGCCACCTGACTGGCCTCATGCACCACCTTCAGCTGCCCCATCACAAGGTTCAGTTGAAGAAGAGCTTCTCTGGCAGCAGCCGGTGGATCGTCCGGAGTCTGATATGCAGCAAAAAGTGACGGAGGTAGAGCAGTCGAAGCAGCCACCGGATTTGAAGCATGGAATGACGTAGGCGCAGCAGGAGCCTGAGCAGCTGATCCCGAGGGACAATCAGTCGACAGAGGAACAGCGAAGGTGACGTTGGTTCGAGCCGGGTCTGTCGGCCGCTCGACCGTCACCGCAGGCGTCCCAGTCGACCGAAGAACTTGGGCTTTGGTCGCCTTCCTGCCCGGCTCCTTGTCCTTCCTCCTCCTTCCTCTCAGCGGTACTTCCTCTTCGTCGTCTCGGAGCACAACAATGTCTCGTGGAGCTGCAATAAACAGAGAGAGCCATAAAGACAACTGACCAATATTCCAGTCGACCAAACAAACTTCGAGTCGGGCAAACTTACTGGCTTTGGAGGTAACAGCATCATCAGCTTCCTCATCGGCAGGGGTCTTGTCAACATCCATATCAGTCGCAGCCGAGGTCGGGCTATATAGGTCCATCATCCGCTCAGTCAGAACAAGAAAACCGATCGGAACGAGAAAATATGAGAAGAACATTTACCCAGAGGCAACAGGGACGTCCATCTTGATCCTGGGCAAGGTCTTCCGAGCCTTCGAAGGATTAGCTTTGGGATGCTTGGGAACCGTCTCAGTCAACTCTGGAGTCGGAGACCGAGTGCGCTTGTGAGATGGAGCACTCGACGCCGCGGCTTTGCCGCGTCTGCTCACGGGGTCGTGCCGCTGCTTGGATCGACGTTCAGAGCGAGGCGGCGAGTCGGCCACCTCCTCATCGTCAGACTCGTCACTCTCGTCCTCTTCACCATCAGCTGGGGACTCCCACTCGCCACGCTCCTCGGCGCTGTCCCCGCCCTCTTGGTCTTGCTCTAGGGCTTGTTCACCATTGGGCATCGAATACATCTCCGTGTAGATCTGCAAAACAAGGAACCAATCATAAGTCAGTCGGAACCTCAATCAGTCAAAAAATAGGTTCAAAAATTCGGTTATGACGACCGGACCTTGTCTGGCAGGTTGCTGTCGCTGAAATGGTCAACTCTCCTGGCACCCCTGGGGTTGTCTTTGTTCCCGGTAATGCCCATCAGCCAGTCGGCCATGGTTTTGGCCTCCACTTCCTCCGGATGAACCCGAGCAGTGTCACCAGCCCCGGAGTACATCCACATAGAATGATCACGAGCTTGGAGGGGTTGGATCCGCTGACTGAGGAACACCTCGAGCAGGTCCATACCAGTGACGCCCTGATTGATCAGTTGGACTACTCTCTCAACTAGCATGCCTGTCTCTGCCTTCTCAGCAGCGGTCACTCGCAAGGAATATGGAGTTTGGACACGATCAAAAGAAAAAGGGGGAAGTCCGGTCGACTGGCCTGGGGTCGCGATATCCTGGCAATAGAACCAGGTCGACTGCCAACCCCTGACCGATTCAGGAAGAGTCATCGGAGGAAAAGAGCTCCTCTTCCTCTTCTGAATGCCCAGGCCCCCGCACATCTAGATAACGTGGGTTTTCTCGTCTTTCAAGTTTGCTTTCTTCACGGTTTGGGATCGGATGGTAAAGATGTGTTTGAAGAGGCCCCAGTGCGGTCGGCACCCCAAAAAATTCTTACACATACAGAGGAACGCAGCAAGGTACGTGATGGTATTGGGAGTAAAGTGATGGAGTTGGGCACCGAAAAAGTTTAAGAAGCCCTGAAAGAAAGGATGTGGTGGAAGCGAGAAACCACGGTCGACATGGGTGGCGAGCAAGACACACTCACCCGGTTGCGGCTGTGGCTCCGATTCCCCCTTCGGCAGGCGCACGGATTCATGGACGATCAGCCCTAACTCGGCCAAATCATCCAAGTCCTCTTGCTGGAGCGAAGATCGGATCCAGTCTCCCTGGATCCAACCTGACGGCAGCCCCGAGCGCGATGAAGACCCCCGATTCATCTTCTTGTTCTTCGCCGCCCCCGTCGCCTTCTTCGCACGCTCTAACGCCGCCGTTTTGTCCTTCCCCATGGCGGCAGAACAGCGGTGTCGAGAGTGGTCGTGCTATGCGAGGTGGAGACGCGAGAGGAAGAAGAAGGGAAATGAGCACGCACGGTGTGAATGCCTCGGCTTCGCCGCTTTTAAAGGCCTACTTCCAAGTGGCTGACGCATGGGCCCGATCAGCCCTGTCAAATCCCCCCAACAGTTGCACACGTGATACGTGGCGAAAAAGGTGGCGCGGAAATCGAAACGTCCAATTTATCTACTCCACTTACCGCGGGACGCTCCGCCTGGCGCGCTTCCACCCAAATTTCGAATCCCGTGAGATTCGGGATCCTCTGTAACCGATCTCTCCAAAGATTCCAATCAGATATATCACTCGACAGATGTCACTGAACAAACTAGCCGGTGATTTTTGAATCGATCAAGGCGACTGAAACGAAGTCGAAAGTTTCAAACAGTTGTCCTCCACTCGGAGAAGGAGACAAGGCAGATCAAGGGCGAGAACCAGGTCAACTACCGTCCTTCTTTTTCACTCAAACCTCGATCCATTCGGGGGCTAATGATGTAGACACAGACCTAGGGTAGGGTAATAGGCCTGACCTATACGCCCCACCTAAAGTCTTGTCCTAAGAAGTAAGGAGTTCAAGAGTCAGAAGCAGAGGACCAACAAAGGTGTCGAAGTAAAGTCCACTCGACCTATCAATCACTCGGAGACCTCTCTTACTCAGGTCACTCGACCACCAAACCACTCGACATATCAGAAGACCTAAAGCCGCTCTGCGCAGCAACGGTCAAGCATTCATTCGCATACTTAATGCTCATTTGTAGCACCTTAATACAGGCGTTACCTGTAACGCCTCCTCTTAATGTATATTGAACCCTGTGTAACGGAGGGGAGCTGGGGTCCTGGCGTACTCTATATAAGCCACCCCCCTCCTCTGGGGCAAGGGTTCGCACCCCCTGTAACTCACACACGTATAATCCAGTCGACCGCCTCCGGGCTCCGAGACGTAGGGCTGTTACTTCCTCCAAGAAGGGCCTGAACTCGTAAACCTTGTGTGTACAACTCCTCCATAGCTAAGATCTTGCCTCTCCATTCCTACCCCCATATTCTACTGTCAGACTTAGAACCACGACAGGAGGGCTGCACCTTGGATGAGGTGCTGCTGCCCTCCCTCCTCCCCTCTATTTATAGGGCGAAGGGGGCCATCCCCTCTAGATGAGATCTAGAGGGGGGCGGCGTCCAAGGGGGGGAGGCTTGCCCCCCAAGCCAAGGGGGGAGCCCCCTTTAGGGTTCCCCCCCCCCCAACCCTAGGCGCATGGGCCCTAGGGGGATGGCACCCAGCCCAATTAGGGGCTGGTTCCCTTCCACATACAGCCCATAGGGCCCTCCGGGGCAGGTGGACCCTCCCGGTGGACCCCAAGAACCCCTTCGGTGGTCCCGGTACAATACCGGCAAACCCCCGAGTACTTCTGGTGACCGTATGATGACTTCCCATATATAAATCTTCACCTCCGGACCATTCCGGAATTCCTCGTGACGTCCGGGATCTCATCTGGGACTCCAAACAACATTCGGTAACCGCATACTAATTCCCATATCAACTCTAGCGTCACCGAACCTTAAGTGTGTAGACCCTACGGGTTCGGGAACCATGTAGACATGACCGAGACATCTATCTGTCCAATAACCAACAGCGGGATCTGGATACCCAGGTTGGCCCCACATGTTCCACGATGATCTCATCGGATGAACCACGACGTTGAGGATTCAATCAATCCCGTATACAGTTCCCTTTGTCAATCGGTACGTTACTTGCCCGAGATTCGATCATCGGTATCCAAATACTTCGTTCAATCTCGTTACCGGCAAGTCACTTTATTAGTTCCGTAATGCATGATCCCATGACTAACTGCTTAGACACATTGAGCTCATTATGATGATGCATTACCGAGTGGGCCCAGAGATAGCTCTCCGTTATACAGAGTGACAAGTCCCGGTCTCGATTCGTGCCAACCCAACAGACACTTTCGGAGATATCCGTAGTGCACCTTTAAAGCCACCCAGTTAAGTTGTGACGTTTGGCGCACCCAAAGCATTCCTACAGTATCCAGGAGTTGCACAATCTCATGGTCTAAGGAAAAGATACTTGACATTAGAAAAGCTTTAGCAGACGAACTACACGATCTTGTGCTATGCTTAGGATTGGGTCTTGTCCGTCACATCATTCTCCTAATGATGTGATCCCGTTATCAACGACATCCAATGTCCATGGTCAGGAAACTGTAACCATCCATTGATCAACGAGCTAGTCAACTAGAGGCTCACTAGGGACATGTTGTGGTCTATGTATTCACACATGTATTACGATTTCTGGATAACACAATTATAGCATGAACAATAGAAAATTATCATGAACAAGGAAATATAATAATAACCATTTTATTATTGCCTCTAGGGCATATTTCCAACAGCCGCGCGCCCTGCCTCCTCTCTTCCACCACTTGGCCCATGAGGCCCAATACTTCTTCCCCGTATTCCCGTAACTCCCTGGTACTCCGAAAATTCTCGAATCACTCGGAACCTTTCCGATGTCCGAATATAGGCGTCCAATATATTGATCTTTACGTCTCGACCATTTTGAGACTCCTCGTCATGTCCCTGATCTCATCCGGGACTCTGAACTACCTTCGGTACATCAAATCACATAAACTCAAAATATCGATCGTCACCGAACGTTAAGCGTGCGGACCCTACGGGTTCGATAACTATGTAGACATGACCGAGACACGTCTTCGGTCAATAACCAATAGCGGAACCTGGTGATACGTCTCCAACGTATCTATAATTTTTTATTGTTCCATGCTATTATATTATCTGTTTTGGATGTGTATGGGCTTTATTTTACACTTTTATATTATTTTTTGGACTAACCTATTAACCCAGAGCCCAGTGTTGGTTCCTATTTTTCCCTTGTTTCAATGTTTCGCAGAAAAGGAATATCAAACAGAGTCCAAACGGAATGAAACCTTCGGGAGCGTGATGTTTGGAACGAACGTGATCTAGGAGACTTGGAGTTGAAGCCACGGAAGCTTCGAGGTGGCCACGGGGCAGGGAGGCGCGCCTGTCCCCCTTGGGGGCGCCCCCCACCCTCGTGGGCCCCTCGTGGCTCCCCTTACCGACTTCTTTCGCCTATATATATCAATATACCCTAGAAACATTGAAGAACAGAATAGATCGGGAGTTCCGCCGCCATAAGCCACCGAAAACCAATCTAAACCCGTTCTGGCACCCTACCGGAGGGGGGAATCCCTCTCCGGTGGCCATCTTCATCATCCCGGTGCTCTCCATGACGAGGAGGGAGTAGTTCTCCCTCGGGGCTGAGGGTACGTACCAGTAGCTATGTGTTTGATCTCTCTCTCTCTCGTGTTCTTGAGGTGATACGATCTTGATGTATCGTGAGATTTGCTATTATAGTTGGATCTTATGATGTTTCCCCCCTCTACTCTCTTGTAATGGATTGAGTTTTCCCTTTGAAGTTATCTTATCGGATTGAGTCTTTAAGGATTTGAGAACACTTGATGTATGTCTTGCATGTGCTTATCTGTGGTGACAATGGGATATCACGTGATCCACTTGATGTATGTTTTGGTGATCAACTTGCCAGTTCCGTGATCTCGTGAACTTATGCATAGGGGTTGGCACACGTTTTTGTCTTGACTCTCCGGTAGAAACTTGGGGCACTCTTTGAAGTTCTTTGTGTTGGTTGAATAGATGAATCTGAGATTGTGTGATGCATATCGTATAATCATACCCACGGATACTTGAGGTGACATTGGAGTATCTAGGTGACATTAGGGTTTTGGTTGATTTGCGTCTTAAGGTGTTATTCTAGTACGAACTCTAGGAAAGATTGAACGGAAAGAATAGCTTCATGTTATTTTACTACGGACTCTTGAATAGATAGATCAGAAAGAATAACTTTGAGGTGGTTTCATACTCTACCATAATCTCTTTGTTTGTTCTCCGCTATTAGTGACTTTGGAGTGACTCTTTGTTGCATGTTGAGGGATAGTTATATGATCAAATTATGTTATTATTGTTGAGAGAACTTACACTAGTGAAAGTATGAACCCTAGGCCTTGTTTCAACACATTGCAATATCGTTTTAGCTCACTTTTACCACTTGCTACCTTGCTGTTTTTATATTTTCAGATTACAAAAACCTTTATCTACCATCCATATTGCACTTGTATCACCATCTCTTCGCCGAACTAGTGCACCTATACAATTTACCATTGTATTGGGTGTGTTGGGGACACAAGAGACTCTTTGTTATTTGGTTGTAGGGTTGTTTGAGAGAGACCATCTTCATCCTACGCCTCCCACGGATTGATAAACCTTAGGTCATCCACTTGAGGGAAATTTGCTATTGTCCTACAAACCTCTACACTTGGAGGCCCAAGAGCGTCTACAAGAAGAAGGTTGTGTAGTAGACATCACCTGGATGCTCATATTGGTTCCTACATATTCTACGAAGATCTTTATCGATCAAACCGCATAACAATATACGTTGTTCCCTTTGTCATCGGTATGTTACTTGCCCGAGATTCGATTGTCAGTATCTCAATACCTAGCTCAATCTCGTTACCGGCAAGTCCCTTTACTCGTTCCGTAATGCATCATCCCGCAACTAACTCATTAGTTGCTTTGCTTGCAAGGCTTATAGTGATGTGCATTAACGAGAGGGCCCAGAGATACCTCTCCGACAATCGGAGTGACAAATTCTATTATCGATCTATGACAACTCAACAAGTATCATCAGAGACACCTGTAGAGCACCTTTACAATCACCCAGTTACGTTGTGACATTTGGTAGCACACAAAGTGTTCCTCCGGTATTCGGGAGTTGCATAATCTCATAGTCATAAGAACATGTATAAGTCATGAAGAAAGCAATAGCAATATACTAAACGATCAAATGCTAAGCTAACGGAATGGGTCAAGTCAATCACATCATTCTCTAATGATGTGATCCCATTAATCAAATGACAACTCATGTCTATGGCTAGGAAACTTAACCAACTTTGATTCAACGAGCTAGTCAAGTAGAGGCATACTAGTGACACTGTGTTTGTCTATGTATTCACACATGTACTAAGTTTCTGGTTAATAAAATTCTAGCATGAATAATAAACATTTATCATGATATAAGGAAATAAATAATAACTTTATTATTGCCTCTAGGGCATATTTCCTTCAGTCTCCCACTTGCACTAGAGTCAATAATCTAGTTCACATATTTCATTAGTTCACATCTCCATGTGACTAATACCCAAAGGGTTTACTAGAGTCAATAATTGTCGGGTGGTAGGTGCGACATATGCTAATGGGTGGCTTATCATTGTGGGAGCCAGTAAGACGTCGCCGGTGCCTGGAAACGGGATGAGGCGAAGACATGCACGCCGGCGAATCTTACCCAGCTTCGGGGCTCTCCATGGAGATAACACCCCTACTGCTGCTCTGCGGGGTCTCCGCATGATCACTAGATGAACAAGTAGCTACACAATGCTCCTTGAGCTGTTTGGCGAGAGGAGGAAGAAGGGCAAGGCTCGCTCTCTTCTCCTCCCTATGTGGTGTCTGAAACTAGCAGGGATCCATCTTTGCATGGGTGTCCCGAGGGGTTTATATAGGCCTACCCCCGGGGGTACAATGGTAATCCGGCTGGGCGTGGGGCCCAGCCATCTGTGTCTACGCTCGCCGGCTTCTGCGCCGATTGCTGGGGCCCACCGGCTGGTTCGGCTGCCGGCTCCTTGGTTGACAGGCAGGCCCCACTATCCAAGGCCTTGTCGGGGGCTGGTTACTGTTGCTCAATCTTGGTGACGAGGGCTTCACCGAGGTGGTCATGGCTACAGTGCCGCCGCCCGGTGGGCGATCACTGTAGCCTCACCGCGTCTTGTCTTCTTAATGGGGCGTCTCCTTCGAGGTAGGTGGCAAGCCGGCTGTGGGGAGCCGGCTCTGTCTTGGGCCGACTGGGGGTGGCCTGGCCACCTTCAGGTGTCTCTCTGCCCAAAGGGGCCCACCGCCCATGGGCCACGCTGGCAGCCCGTCGTGGATGACATCAGGGTCAACGTGGCAACAGTGTCGCGCCGGACGGGTCATGGCCACCCGTACGGCGCACTGTGCCAGGCGTGCTCCGGGATTCGAGGGTGGCAGGCTTCAATGTAGCCACGCCCCGTCACATCTCCGTTATGTGGATGCGGACTTCGAGGGTACGATCTTGACCGCTTTGTGGGAGCCGGCTTCTTGGAGCCGGCCCTCCCACGGCTTTTCTTCATGAGGGCTGAAGTCGGGCCGCCTTCCGATAGCTGGCCTGGGAGACAGCCGGCAAGGGGAAGGCGGCCCCGTGTCTTGGATTCTTGAGAGCCGGATCGGCTCGTAATTTTTTCAGAAGGGCCAGGGGGAGCCGGCTAGGCTACCCATGGTTATTAACTCCGACAGTAGTCCCCGAAGCTGATCGAGCTTCGAGGCTGACAAAGGGACGAGAAGCTAGGTCAGCTTCCTATCCCGAGGGGCCGGCTTTGCTTGTGCGCGCCGTCTTCGGAAAGCTCCGTTTCTTGTAGGCTGGAACGCGGGTCGCCCTGCGAGCTGACCGCGCGCCTTTCCGCGGGCCACCTGGCAAGGAAGTCCTGCCAATGCACGCGCGCGACGGGACGCCGCCGCAGGCCCGGGCCCGCCACTCGTAGGCCTCGGCCCGAGCGCGGATCTTCTGCGGCCCACTTGGACCGCTCGCCTTCCCGCGGCGGTTTTATTATGCCATCAGGGCATAATAATCACGGGACGTGGGGGAGTGGGCGCAGTTGATCCCCACGTTCCCCCACGCCGCGCCTCCTCGGCTCCGCCGCGCGGGTCTATAAGTAGGAGGAGGAGGGGGAGCGGCAGAGGCTCGCGCGCTCTCCCTCACTCCGCCCCTTCTTGCCCTCCTTCTTCTTCTCTTCGCCGCAGCAACTCTTTGCCGCGACGTCCCGCCGTCGCTTCGTCTTGCTCTCCGCCGCAGCAACCCTTTGCCGCGCCGTTCCTTCGTCGCTTCGTATTGCTCTCCGCCGCATCGCTCCTATGGCGCTATCGAGCTCGTGGGATGGCTCCAACGTCCACGAGGACCACGTCGAGTTCCTCCGCCGGACGCGGCGCCTGCCCGGCGAGAACCTCGTGCGGGTTCGTCAAGTGCCGGCGAGGGAGATTTCGCCGGCACCAGAGGAGGGCGAGCGGGTGATCTTCCGCTCGCACTGCCTGCGCGGCTTCGGCCTCCCGGCGAGCGGATTCCTTCGAGCCTTCCTCGAATTCTACCACCTCCAGCCGCATCACCTCACGCCCAACGCGGTGATGCTACTGTCGGCCTTCGTCACCCTGTGCGAGGGTTTTCTTGGAGTTCTCCCCACGCTCGAGCTCTGGGGGGGAATTCTTCCAAAGCAAGCTCGGCACCGTCGTCGCGGGCGTGCCCGCCCCCTGCGGGGCCTTCATCGCCATGAGGCGGGCGAGCGAGAACAATCCGTTCCCGTCCATTCTGCCGATCCAGTCGGTGAAGCTTTGGCAGAAGTCTTATTTTTATGTGAAGAACGTCACCCAGCAAGGCGACTACGTCAACCTGCCGGCTTACGTAGCCGGCCCGCCGGCTGGGAGGCAACTTTTGTGGAGCTACCGGGCCAGGTCGCTGTCTCAAGCCGGGAATGCAGCCGTCTCCCGGCTTCGGGTGATGATCCAGTCGGAGGGCCTGACCGGAGCCGACATGGTGGCCGCCTTCGTGGAGCGCCGGGTTCTTCCGCTCCAAGGCCGGCCTCACATGATCTGCCAGATGAGCGGCTGCTTCGACCCGTGCCGGCTGAGCACCAGGGAGATGCCTCATGCAGAGGTGTCTTACATGGTGAACTACATCTCCAACTGCAAGCTCGCCGAATATTGGCGATACGGCAAGGAGCCGTATTCCCGCGCCAACCCTCTGCCTGCCGTAAGTTTTTTCTTCTTTTCTTCTTTTTTGTAGCCGGCCTCATGATAGCCGACTCTTGATCAATTGGTTTGCCTTTAGCAGAACCCTCTTCTTACGCCAACAGCCGGAGCCACGGGGGTAGAGCGCCAACTCCTCCCCGACCGCACGATGGACGACACCGACGATCCGGACCTGGGAGCGGTCGCCATGGAAGACGCCATCGTGGGGGAAGGCGACGAGGCCGGGGGCGCGGGACTCGGGGCCAGCATCGAAGATTGGCCGGACGACGACGAGGTCGAAACCGCCCCGCACCACCAGCCGGCGCCTGATCATCAAGGCGCGGGCTCGTCTGCCGTGCCGAATGCCCGCGGCAGCGCGCAGAAGCGCCGGGCCGTGTCAACCTTCTTCGGCAACCGGCCGAAGAAATCCAAGGCTTCCACGACGGCGACCAAGCGGGATGAGGCGGCCGCGAAGGCGGCCTGCTTCCGCAAGGCGGTGAAGCAGCCGCAGGTGATCTCGGCGTAAGTCGTCGAATGTCTTGCATATATTTTTTGTTGTCTTTTTCGACCGAAGCTCTTCTAAACCTTTCTTTGCTTGCCAGACAGGGCGCCGCTTTCTCTTGAGCGAGGTCCTGGCGGCTCCGTAGTCGGGCCGACTGGAGGGTCCTCAAGCTCCCGTCGCGTGGGTCCCCGCGCCGACCTTAGGGAAGCCACGGAGCGGAACACACGGGAAGCGCGGGAGGAGCGGGAGGCGGCGGAATGAAGGACCTCCCAGGCAATGAAGGAGCAGGCCGACGCGGCGGCCAAGGCCCGGGCGAAGGCGGCAGCCGCGGAGACGGAGGCGGAGGCCTCGCACAACCGGCCTCCGCTGCTCGTTGTTCCCCTCCGCGCCATGGCCCCCGACATTCCCGTGCCCCCGTCGGAGGAGGTCGACCAAGGCCCGCCGGTGATGGAGAGGCAGGAGGACCACGTGATCTTCATGGAGGGGGCGTCGCAGACGGCGCCGACTGGAGCGGGCCAAAGCGGCCAATCAGCTGCGGCGCCAGAGCAGCCGTCCAGGGGCGAGCCGGAGGCAGGGGCCGGCCTCGAGGTGCAGCCGGCATCGCGCTGGCGTGCTGGGGGTGGTGCCTCCGTGCCGGAACCGCACCGAGCAGCGGGCGCCAGCCAGACGGCGGAGGCCCTGGAGGCGGCCAGCGCCAGCACGTCCGAGTGGACTCCTCGCGGGGGGACGGGCGAGCTGAACGCGGCGGCCCAGGAGGTCCGTAACCGGCTTCAAGCTCAGGCCGCCTCGCTGCAACGATACACCCAGGAGTTTCTCTCGACGCGGGCCGTCATCCAGGTGAGTCTTCTGGCCTTGGTTATTTTGCTCTTTTGATTTCTTCCGTGGGGGCCCGTCAGCGCACCCACTGGGTGTAGTCCCCGAGTTCCGAGCCGGATGCTGCGCATGCGGCTTGGAACTTACTAGGTTCTGACAACTTAACTTATCCTTGCCTCCTGTATAATCTTCCAGGAGTATCATAACCTCCGTGCAGCCGCCTTCAACTCCCAGGCTCAGGAGTTGGGCCGGAGAACTGAGGACCTGACCAGCAGCCAGAGTTCGTGTTTGTCTCGTTCATCTCCTGTGGGGGCGCGTCAGCGCACCCACTGGGTGTAGTTCCCGAGATTCGGGCCGACTGCTGAGCAGCCGGGTCGGATCTTCCTTGACGACTTCACCTTATTAATTTCCTTTGTCTTCATGCTTGCAGGAGCCAATGCCGACTTGAGGGAGCAGCTCAACGGGGCCCAAGCCGCCCTTCACGCCAAGGAAGCCGAGTACAGCACATTGGTCCTGGAGCGTGACCGCCTAGCCAAGAAGTTGGCCGACCAGGAGGAGAGCCACAAGGCGGCCCTGAAGAAGGCGCAGGACAACAAGGACACCATGAAGGCCGAGTTCGAGACCGAAGCGGCGGGCTGGGCTGAAGCGAAACAGGCGCTGAGCGAGGGCTTCAGTCGTATCGAAGATCTGATCGACGGTAAGCCGCCTTCTTCACTCCCTGCTTGCCCCTTGATCCCTGATTTGTGTTCTGACTTGTGCTGCTTTTTGTTCTCTATGCAGACTACTTTCCCGGCTACTCCGTCTTCGCCACTCAATCCATCGAGGCCCATCGCGAGGCACGCCGGTAGGCGGGGGCTGAAATCGCGCCGGACGCGAGCCGGACGCTTGAGGAGCAGCTCTTGGCGGTCCAAGCCCGGCTGCAGCCGGCTCACCGTATGCTCCGCCGCCTCCAGCGCGCCGAGGCGCAGGTGTTGGCCCCCCTCTGGCCAAGCGAGATGATTCCCCGCACCCCGAGTCGGACCACCAACTAGCTGGAGGTGGCGGTTGGCCGCTTCGAGGCCTGGAAGGTGTCGGCAGCCCGGCTTGGAGCTGGGCGGGCGCTGGAGTTCGTCCGAGCCTGGTATCCGGGGCTGAACCTGGACCAGCTGCGCACCTGGTGGCTGGAGGCCGACGAAGAGTTGGAGGAGGTGCGGCCGGCTATCGCTCAGCGCGCTTCAACGATCGCCGAGTGTACTGACATCAGCGTCTTCGCTCCTGAGATTAATGATGACGGTGTTGCCCAGCCGGAGGAGTGGTTCGGGATGGACCCGGCAGCGGGTGAAGACTCGGCAGAGGAGATCGCCTCCAGCGATGAAGGCGAAGACGACGAAGGAGAGGAAGGCGAAGACGTTGAGCCGACTGGTGAAGCGGGCAGCCGGCCTCAGCCTGATCGTGCCTCCAGCAATGAGGCGCGTGCTAGCGCGCCCTCTGCGGGAGGCGGTGATCATGCCGAGGTTCGCCAGCCGGCCACTCCTCCAGCCGGTACTGCCGTCTCCACCGACCTGCCCGACTCGCCAGTCGCTCCCTTGGCTTAGTCTGCCGTCCTTGTTTTTTCCTGCTTGTTGCCTTTTGAACAACTTTATTAAACTTGCGCAGTTCCACCCACTGGGGGTGTGTTCGAACTATGTTGAATGCTGGCCTTTTGAAGGTCTTTTATGTAAATATTATTGTGCACGTGTTTGGTTTCCATTCATGTATGCTTTCTATCCTTAGGTTGTTTCCTTTGCCGCCTTCCCCTTTTGGGAAGGCAAGTACTCGAGCTTTCTTAGATTGAAGCGAGGTGAATGGAAGCCGGCCGGCCGGCTACTCTGGTAGTCGGTCGGCGGTGGGGGGAAAACCGGCTTTTGTTATATTAGTCCGTTAGTCCCTAGCCGTTTTTCGTGTGGGCGCCCTTTCCTGCCTTTAACTCTTGCCAGCCGGACAGCCGGTTCTTCGAACTGCGACTTTTGGCAAGAGAAGGCTTGGGAGCCGGCACACTACTTGTCTGACTGCGGGTAGGACTTCTAATATAACTCCAGGCGGCCAGTCCCCGGGCCGACTAGTCGAACCCGGTGTCGGACGGAAAAAGTGAATGTAATGATAAGGTCATAAGCATGATACTTTTCATTCATAGATAAAAGATGGCAGTCCCCGAGCTCTCCTCGGGGGACCTATTGTCTCGTACTTAGTACAAAAGTTAGCGTGATACATACTGCATTTTAACTGTAAAACCTTCGGAGGAGGTTGGCGTTCCATGGTCATTCCGACTCCTTGCCGGAGTCGTCTCTCTTTCGTGGCTTCGGCTTCTGCGCGTCGATCAGGTAGTAGGAGTCATTGCCTAAGGCTCTGCTGATGACGAAGGGGCCCTCCCAAGGGACCGAGAGCGCCCGCGTCGGAGGCGAGCTCATCGGAAATGAGGGTCTTGTCAAGGAGATCGGCGAGGCCGCTCGCCGCACAGACGTTGGTGACGCCTTGCAGCACGTCGTGGCAAGCGCCATCGGGCATGCCGGGCTGGCTACGCTCGCGGGGGAGGAAGAGGGTTCCCGTCCAGAACAGATCTCCGGACGACGGTGCACCTGGCCCCACGGTGGGCGCCAAATGTCGGGTGGTAGGTGCGACATATGCCAACGGGTGGCTTATCATTGTGGGAGCCAGTAAGACGTCGCCGGTGCCTGGAAACTGGATGAGGCGAAGACATGCACGCCGGCGAATCTTACCCAGCTTCGGGGCTCTCCGTGGAGATAACACCCCTACTGCTGCTCTGCGGGGTCTCCGCATGATCACTAGATGAACAAGTAGCTACACGATGCTCCTTGAGTTGTTTGGCGAGAGGAGGAAGAAGGGCAAGGCTCGCTCTCTTCTCCTCCCTATGTGGTGTCTGAAACTAGCAGGGATCCATCTTTGCATGGGTGTCCCGGGGGGTTTATATAGGCCTACCCCCCGGGGGTACAATGGTAATCCGGCTGGGAGTGGGGCCCAGCCGTCTGTGTCTATGCTCGCCGGCTTCTGCGCCGACTGCTGGGGCCCACCGGCTGGTTCGGCTGCCGGCTCCTTGGTCGACAGGCAGGCCCCACTGTCCAAGGCCTTGTCGGGGGCTGGTTACTGTTGCTCAATCTTGGTGACGAGGGCTTCGCCGAGGTGGTCATGGCTACAGTGCCGCCGCCCGGTGGGCGATCACTGTAGCCTCACCGCGTCTTGTCTTCTTAATGGGGCGTCTCCTTCGAGGTAGGTGGCAAGCCGGCTGTGGGGAGCTAGCTTTGTCTTGGGCCGACTGGGGGTGGCCTGGCCGCCTTCAGGTGTCTCTCTGCCCGAAGGGGCCCACCACCCATGGGCCACGCTAGCAGCCCGTCGTGGATGACATCAGGGTCAACGTGGCAACAGTGCCGCGCCGGACGGGTCATGGCCACCCGTATGGCGCACTGTGCCAGGCGTGCTCCGGGATTCGGGGGTGGCAGGCTTCACTGTAGCCACGCCCCGTCACATCGCCGTTATGTGGATGCAGAGTTCGAGGGTACGATCTTGACCGCTTTGTGGGAGCCGGTTCTTGGAGTCGGCCTTCTTGCGGCCGGCTTCTTGGAGCCGGCCCTCCCGCGGCTTTTCTTCATGAGGGCTGAAGTCGGGCCGCCTTCCGATAGCCGGCCTGGGAGACAGCCGGCAAGGGGAAGGCGGCCCCGTGTCTTCGATTCTTGAGAGCCGGATCGGCTCGTAATTTTTTCAGAAGGGCCAGGGGGAGCCGGCTAGGCTACCCATGGTTATTAACTCCGACAATAATCTAGTTCACATCGCTATGTGATTAACACCCAAAGAGTGATTATGTTTTGCTTGTGAGAGAAGATTAGTCTACGGGTCTGCAACATTCAGATCCGTATGTATTTCGCAAATTTCTATGTCTACAATGCTCTGCAGGGAGCTACTCCAGCTAATTGATCCCACTTTCAATATGTATCCAGATCGAGACTTAGAGTCATCTAGATTAATGGAAAAAAAGCTTTGGACCGACGTAACTCTTTACGACGAACTCTTTTATCACCTCCATAACCGACAAATATTTCCTTAGTCCTCTAAGGATAATTTTGACCGTTGTCCAGTGATCTACTCCTAGATCACTATTGTACTCCCTTGCCAGAATCATGCTAAGGTATACAATAGGACTGGTAAACAGCATAGCATACTTTATAGAACCTATGACTGAAGTATAGGGAATGACTTTTCATTCTTTCTATTTCTGCTGTGGTTGGGTTTTGAGTCTTTACTCAACTTGACACCTTGCAACACAGGCAAGAACTCCTTCTTTGACTGTTCCATTTTGAACTACTTCAAAATCTTGTCAGGGTATGTACTCATTGAAAAAACTTATCAAGCATCTTGATCTATCTCTATAGATCTTGATGCTCAATGTGTAAGCAGCTTCATGGAGGTATTTCTTTGAAAAACTCTTTTCAAACACTCCTTTATGCTTTCCAGAAAATTCTACATTATTTCTGATCAACATTATGTTATTCACACATACTTATCAGAAATGATGTAGTGCTCCCACTCACTTTCTTGTAAATATAGGCTTCACTGCAAGTCTGTATAAAACCATATGCTTTGATCAACTCATCAAAGTGTATATTCCAACTCCGAGATGCTTGCACCAGTCCATAGATGGATCGCTGGAGCTTGCTCATTTTGTTAGCACCTTTTAGGATCGACAAAACCTTCTGGTTGCATCATATACAACTCTTCTTTAAGAAATCCATGAAGGAATACAGTTTTGACATCCATTTGCCAGATTTAATAAAATGCGGCAATTGCTAACATGATTTGGATAGACTTTTAAGCATCGATACGAGTGAGAAAATCTCATCGTAGTCAACACCTTGAACTTGTCGAAAACATTTTGCGACAATTCGAGCTTTGTAGATAGTAACACTACTATTAGTGTCTGTCTTACCTCTTGAAGATCCATTTATTCTTAATGATTCACCGATCATCGGGCAAGTCAATCAAAGTCCATACTTTGTTCTCATACATGCATCCCATCCCAGATTTCATGGTCTCAAACCATTTCACAGAATCTGGGTTCATCATCGCTTCCTCATAGTTCGTAGGTTCGTCATGGTCAAGTAATATGGCATCCATAACAGGATTACCGTACCACTCTGGTGCGGATCTCACTCTGGTTGACCTACGAGGTTCGGTAGTAACTTGATCTGAAGTTACATGATCATCATCATTAGCTTCCTCACTAATTGGTGTAGGAGTCACAGGAACAGATTTCGGTCATGAACTACATTCCAATAAGGGAGCAGGTACAGTTACCTCATCACGTTCTACTTTCCTCCCACTCACTTCTTTCGAGATAAACTCCTTCTCTAGAAAGGATCCATTCTTAGCAACGAATGTCTTGCCTTCGGATCTGTGATAGAAGGTGTACCCAACTGTCACCTTTGGGTATCCTATGAAGACACATTTCTCCGATCTGGGTTTGAGCTTATCAGGATGAAACTTTTTCACATAAGCATCGCAACCCCAAACTTTAAGAAACGACAACTTTGGTTTCTTGCCAAACCACAGTTCATATGGCGTCTTCTCAACGGATTTAGATGGTGCCCTATTTAACGTGAATGCAGTTGTCTCTAATGCATAACCCCAAAATGATAGTGGTAAATTGGTAAGAGACATCATAGATTGCACCATATCTAATATAGTACGGTTACGATGTTCAGACACACCATTACGCTGTGGTGTTCCAGGTGGCGTGAGTTGGGAAACTATTCCGCATTGTTTCAAATGAAGACCAAACTCGTAACTCAAATATTCTTCTCCACGATCAGATCGTAGAAACTTTATTTTCTTGTTACGATGATTTTCCACTTCACTCTGAAATTATTTGAACTTTTCAAATGTTTCAGATTTATGTTTCATCAAGAAGATATTGATGAAGCTATGTACCTAGGGTAGGGTCATGGACCTTTCCCAACTGCCCTACCCAAGGACATCTCTAGAAGAAATCACCTTTCAATCGACTTGGAGGTGTTCCACTCGACAGACTCGAAGACACTCGACCAAGAAGCAATCACTCGACCAAGATCCAACCACTCGACGGCCAGGAGACCTAAAGGCACTTCGCACGCTAACGGTCGGTTATTAAGTAGCTTTTATGGTCATCATAGCACTTTATTAGGGGCGTTACCAGTAACACCTGACCTTAATGTATTTAAAACCCTGCACAACTGAGGGCCGGAGGGGTCCGGCGAACTCTATATAAGCCACCCCCTCCTCAGTGTAAAGGGTTCGCACCCCTGTAATTCATACACACATAATCCAGTCGACCGCCTCCGGGCTCCGAGACGTAGGGCTATTACTTCCTCCGAGAAGGGGCTGAACTCGTAAACCTCGTGTTCTTACAACTACTCCATAGCTAAGATCTTGCCTGTCCATACCTACCCCCCTACATTACTGTTAGACTTAGAACCACAATAGTTGGCGCCCACCGTGGGGTAGGTGTTTTAGCAATTTGTTGGAGGAGTTGCGATCTTTTCTGATCCAAACCATCATGGTTTCTGGCGGAGTTTTGGTGGAGGGCCGCGAGATCTGTCTCGGCGCGCTCACGTTCATCGTCGACGACTCCGCTTGGCTTCAGGAGGCTCCGCTTGACGTGGACGCACTCCCTGTCCGCGGGGCAACGCACTTTCGCGTGTGTGTCCGCGGCGTCCTCTTGCGGCAACCGTCGACCCATTATCGGTCGGTTCCTGTGTCATCCTCCCTCCCTGTTTCCCGTCGGCGCAAGCGCTCCGGTCGGTCGAGACTTCAGCGATGGGTGAGACACGCGGTGGCACGCCAGTCGGCCACCCCTCAAGTCGCGGCGATCGAGCCTGACGAATCCCTCTATGGCATGTTCGACCTATCGACTGGCTCCGCAGAGACCACATCCGAGTGCGACAGCAGTGATCCGGCGGCGGAGGTTCTGATGGTCGATGGACCGCCCAGTCCTCCTGGTTTTCCCCGCACCGACGGAGGCGCAGGTGGAGGCGACCCATCGCGTCCCCATGAGGAATATCTCCCCGAGCCTCTCACGTTGCTGTAGAGAGAAGAACTTCGTCGCCGGAACATGGATGCACTGCACACTCCTATCGTTGGAGAAACCCCCGAGGCTCGTGCCTTGGAGGACGCGCGCCTGGCAAACTTGGCCGAGCGCACTCGACTGGAGAACCTCCCGCGAGCACTCGACGAGCGTGCGCGACAACGGGTTCTAGAATCCAGTCGACGTCAGCTCTTTCCGCCCCCGCAGGTATATCGAACTCCGATTCAGAATTTAGCAGCTGCAGCCCGTATAGCAGAGTCGATTCAGCCTTCCCAGTCGGAGACCGGCAGAGGCTTGTTGCAGATCAGAGCGTTACTCCGGGCAGCAGGAGACCAGAATTCCACTATTTCTCAGTCGTGGAACGGGATTCATAGCAGATCCATTGCTGCAGACACAGTCCAGTCGGCTAATAGCCCGAGATCGCCCCCGAGGCATGAGGGGCGTGGGGACCGGCATAATCAGTACGGGAACCGTGAGCAGTATGATCACCGATTCGATCATGACGATCGACGTCGAGTGCCCACCCCTCCCCCAAGGAGCGGGTCGTATGTGCCTCGACAGCAGGATGATAGGCGCCCTCATAGTGTTGGGCGAAGGATTCCAGTCGACCCCAGGGAACCAGGCTTTGATGCGAGATCCATTCTCATTCAAGGTTTGGTCGACAGGAACAGAGCTCACCGAGAAGGTCACGACAGAGATGCACCTACAAGCAGCAGAGTACATGTTTCGGGACCAGAGTGCTTTAGTAGAGCCATTAGGGCCGCTGTGATTCCTCCCAACTTCAGGTAGGCGACTGGAGTCAGTAAGTTCACTAGTGAGTCCAAGCCCGATACTTCGCTTGAAGACTACCAAGTGGCCGTCCAGATTGGCGGTGGCAATGATGAAGTGGCCATGAAGCACCTGCCTCTCATGTTGGAGGGCTCGGCCAGAGCGTGGCTGAATCAGTTAGCACCTAGCAGCATTTACACTTGGGAAGATCTCGCCCGAGTGTTTGTCACCACATTTGAAGGAACATGCAAGCGACCGGCAGGGCTGACAGAACTGCGGTCTTGCGTGCAGAAGCCGAATGAAACTTTGAGGGATTACATCCAGAGATGGATCACGTTAAATCACACGGTAGAGAATGTGCCTGACCACCAAGCAGTCTGTGCTTTCAAACAAGGCGTCAAGTACAGAGAACTGAATCTGAAATTTGGTCGAACCGGAGATATGTCTCTAAATCGGGTGATGGAGATTGCCACCAAATACGCTAATGGTGAAGATGAGGATCGACTCAGGAGTGGCAAGCTCAAGTTACTCGCTCAAGAAACCGGAGGAGGAAATTCCAATCGGAAACAGAAGCGGAAAGCCGAGCCAGCTGCTCCTGGGGAAGCCTTGGCTGTAACTCAAGGAAAGTTTAAGGGGAAACCCAAAGGACCTTGGAACCCCAAGAAAGTTAAAGATCAAGAAGGAAATGATGTGTTGGATTTGCCATGTCACATCCACACCAAGAAAGATGAAGAGGGTAAGTTCATTTACCCGAAACATACCACTCGACAGTGTCGGCTCTTGATCCAGCAGTTCCAGGGCAAGCAGCCCAAAGATAAGGAAAAGGAGTCGGACAAAGTTGAGGACAAGGAAGACAGTGTTGATGGATACCCCCAGGTCAATTCCACCCTGATGATTTTTTCTGATGTTGAAAGCAAAAGTCGACTGAAAGTTATCAACCGTGAGGTGAATATGGTTGCTCCGGCAACACCCAGTTATCTGAAGTGGTCTCAGACTGCCATCACATTCGACCAGTCCAATCACCCAACGCACATTGCCACCCCTGGGAGGCAAGCTTTGGTGGTCGACCCAGTTGTTGAAGGCACTCGACTGACCAAAGTCTTGATGGATGGTGGCAGTGGTTTGAACATACTCTATGCTGAGACATTGAAAGGGATGGGCATTCCGATGTCCAGACTCAGTACCAGCAGCATGAGTTTCCATGGAGTCATTCCTGGGAAGAAGGCTGAGTCACTCGGTCAGATTTCTCTTGATGTGGTTTTCGGTGATTCCAAGAATTACCACAAAGAAAAGTTGACGTTCGAAGTTGTAGATTTCCAGAGTGCTTATCACGCTATTTTGGGCAGGCCGGCTTATGCACGCTTCATGGCTCGACCATGTTATGTGTATCTCAAATTGAAGATGCCTGGTCCCAAAGGTGTGATCACTATTACGGGCAATCGAAAGAAAGCGGAAGAGTGTTTTCAGAAAGGTTCAAAGATCGCTGATGCTCAGATGGCGGTGGTGGAGCTGCAGGAATACCAGAAGACTGCAGACCCGAGTGATTTGTTGCGAGCCAAGAAGCCCGCTACAGAATCAGCTTTTCAGTCATCTGGCGAAATGAAGCCGGCTCACATTCACCCGACCGATCCCAATGCTGCTCCGACTCATATCTCAACAACACTCGACTCCAAATAGGAAGAAGCGCTCATCCAGTTCCTTCGTGAGAACTGGGACATTTTTGCATGGAAGCCTTATGACATGTCGGGTGTTCCCAGGGGGCTGGCTGAGCACCGCCTATGAGTTGACTCAAAAGTAAAACCTGTCAAAGAACATCTCCGATGGTCCGCCGTCCAGAAGAGAAAGGCTATTGGTGAGGAGGTGGCTCGGCTCTTAGCAGCGGAGCCACTCCGAGAGATCTACCACTCCAAGTGGCTCGCCAACGTTGTCATGGTCCCGAAGAAGGACAAGTCACTTCACATGTGCATTGACTTTAAACATATCAATCGGGCCTGCCCGGAAGATCATTTTCCTCTCCCCCGCATCGACCAGATAGTCGACTCGACTGCGGGATTTGAGCGACTGTCTTTTTTAGACGCCTATTCCGGGTACCATCAGATCTATCTGTATGGACCTGACGAGATCAAAACAGCTTTCATCACTCCATTCGGGTGCTTCTGTTATGTTACCATGCCGTTCGGCCTCAAGAATGCCAGAGCCACATTCATGAGGATGATTCAGAAGTGTCTGCTCACTCAAATCAGTCGGAATGTGGAAGCATACATGGATGATATTGTGGTCAAGTCATGGAAGGGTTCCGACCTGCTGACTGACCTTGCTGAAACCTTTGCCAACCTCAGGAGGTATGATATCAGGCTTAATCCATCAAAGTGCACATTCGGAGTTCCTGGCGGAAAGCTACTCGGTTTTCTCGTTTCCGAACGGGGAATCGACGTCAATCCAGAAAAAGTCGGTACTATACTCCAAATGAAAAATCCTGTGCGAGTGCACGACGTCCAGAAGCTTACTGGTTTCTTTGCCGCTTTAAGTCGATTCATCTCTCGTCTCGGTGAAAAGGCATTGCCTCTTTACCGTTTGATGAAGAAGTCCGACAAGTTCGAGTGGACTCCTGAAGCTGATGCAGCGTTTGCAGAGCTCAAAGCTCTGCTCTCCACCCAGTCGGTGCTTGCTGCCCCAATCAGCAAAGAGCCTTTGCTGCTTTACATCGCAGCCACGGGACAAGTCATCAGTATGGTACTTACGGTCGAGCGGGAAGAAGAAGGAAAAGCCTTCAAAGTTCAGCGCCCAGTATATTATATTTCTGAAGTTTTGACCCCGTCGAAGCAAAGATATCCTCATTATCAGAAGCTTGTATATGGGATTTATATGACCACAAATAAGGTTGCTCACTACTTCTCTGATCATTCCATTACAGTCGTCAGCGACGCTCCTGCATAACAGAGATGCCAATGGTCGAGTGGCAAAATGGGCGATTGAACTCCTTCCTCTAGATATCAAGTTTGAGGCAAAGAAAGCTATCAAGTCCTAGGCAATAGCAGATTTCGTCGCCGAGTGGATTGAACAGCAACTGCCGACTCAGGTTCACTCGGAGCATTGGACCATGTTCTTCGACGGTTCCAAAATGCTGAATGGTTCCAGTGCCGGGGTGGTATTGGTCTCCCCCCGAGGAGATAAGCTCAGATATGTTCTTCAAATCCACTTTGATTCCTCCAATAACGAGGCGGAATATGAAGCACTTTTATATGGGTTGTGCATGGCCATTTCACTCGGCGTCCGTCGCCTCATGGTCTATGGCGACTCAGATTTGGTGGTTAATCAGGTGATGAAGGAGTGGGACTTCAGAAGTCCAGCCATGACTGGTTATTGCAATGCAGTGAGAAAGCTGGAGAAGAAATTCGAGGGGTTAGAACTTCATCACATACCCCGACTGAAAAATCAAGCAGCTGATGATTTGGCGAAAATAGGTTGCAAAAGAGAAGCCATTCCCAGCAAAGTGTTCTTGGAACACATCCACACACCATCAGTTCAGGAGGATCCCTTCACTGAAGAAGCCCCGCAGCCAAAAAGTGCCACGGATCGGACTGAAGTTGAAGTTCCAGCTATGGTCGACCTGATCATGGAAGTCTTGGTCATCACTCCCGACTGGACAATATCGTACATCGCGTACATCCTAAGGAAAGAACTCCCAGAGGACGAAGAAGAGGCTCGACAGATTGTCCGTCGATCCAAGGCCTTTACAGTCATAAAGGGACAGTTGTATAGAGAAAGCGCGACTGGAGTCAGTCAGAAGTGTATAACACCAGAAGAAGGTCAGATGATCCTTGATGATATCCACTCGGGGACCTGTGGTCATCATGCGTCCTCTCGGACCATTGTGGCTAAAGCATACCGAGCGGGATTCTACTGGCCAAGAGCGAATGAAATGGCGAAAGAGATAGTCGACAAGTGAGAAGGATGTCAGTTTTACTCCAATATGTCGCACAAGCCCGCGTCAGCCCTGAAAACCATTCCACTCGTCTGGCCCTTCGTCGTTTGGGGACTGGACATGGTTGGACCACTGAGAACGGGCAGGAGCGGCTTCACTCATGTGCTAGTAGTAGTCGACAAGTTCACCAAGTGGATTGAAGCTAAGCCTATCAAGAATCTTGATGCTTGCACGGCTATCAGTTTCATTAGAGAGTTGATATTCAGATATGGAGTTCCGCACAGCATCATCACTGGCAATGGGTCAAACTTTTATTCCGACAAATTCAGAGCCTTTTGCGCCTCTCAGGGCACATGATTCGACTACGCTTCAGTTGCTCACCCCCAGTCGAATGGACAAGCGGAAAGAGCAAACGGCTTAATTCTCAAAGGACTGAAACCCCGATTGATGCGCGATCTCAAGCACGCAGCAGGTGCATGGGTCGACGAGCTTCCATCAGTTCTTTGGGGATTGAGGACAACCCCGAACTGATTGACCGGAAGAACCCCATTCTTTCTGGTCTACGGAGCCGAAGCAGTTTTGCCGAGTGATCTGCTTCACAACGCCCCCCGAGTCGAGCTCTACTCTGAAGATGAAGCAGAACAAGCCCGGCAGGACGCAGTCGACCTCCTGGAAGAAGAAATAGAAATGACCATGATCCGATCGACCATCTATCAGCAAGACTTGCGTCAATTCCATGCCAGAAATGTGAAGAGTCGAGCCTTCCAAGAAGGAGACTTGGTCCTCCGAGTGGATCAACAGAAACCACACAAACTCGCTCCTACTTGGGAAGGCCCCTTCATAGTCACCAGAGTCCTCCACAATGGAGTGTACCACCTTTATAATGTCGATCACCAGATTGATGAGCCACAAGCCTGGAATGCGGAGCTGCTCCGCCCCTTTTATACTTGAATTCTCACTCGGATGAGATGTAATAAGAAAAACTCCTGTAGTTTATTTATCAAAGACAAGAGCGTTATAAGTTTCCCAGTGATTGTTATTGTTTTTCTTTGCGTGAGAAATCCCCTAGTGGGTGGCTTAGCTGCGAATCCGTTTTGTCTAAGTTTGTAAAAATAATTTCCTACCGAGTGGTGAGCCAGCCTCTCGCTCGGAGGCTTAGCTGCGAACCCGTTTCGCCTAAGTGTTTGAAAATCCTACCGAGTGGTGAGCCAGCCTCCCACTCGGGGGCTTAGCTGCAGTCCAGTACTCGCCTAAGTATTTGAAAATCCTACCGAGTGGTGAGCCGGCCTCCCACTCGGGGGCTTAGCTGCAGTCCAGTACTCGCCTAAGTTTGAAAAATCCTACCGAGTGGTGAGCCAGCCTCCCACTCAGGGGCTTAGTTGCAGTCCAGTACTTGCCTAAGTGTTTGAAAAATCCTACCGAGTGGAGAGCGACCCTCCCACTCGGGGGCTTAGCTGCAGTCCAGTACTCGCCTAAGTGTTTGAAAATCCTACCGAGTGGTGAGCGACCCTCCCACTCGGAGGCTTAGCTGCAGTCCAGTACTCGCCTAAGTTTGAAAATCCTACCGAGTGGTGAGCGACCCTCCCACTCGGAGGCTTAGCTGCAGTCCAGTATTCACCTAAGTTTGAAAAATCCTACCGAGTGGAGAGCGACCCTCCCACTCGGGGGCTTAGCTGCAGTCCAGTACTCGCCTAAGTGTTTGAAAATCCTACCGAGTGGTGAGCGACCCTCCCACTCGGAGGCTTAGCTGCAGTCCAGTACTCGCCTAAGTTTGAAAATCCTACCGAGTGGTGAGCGACCCTCCCACTCGGAGGCTTAGCTGCAGTCCAGTACTCGCCTAAATTTGAAAAATCATATCGAGTGGTGAGCGACCCTCCCACTCGGAGGCTTAGCTGCAGTCCGGTACTCGCCTAAGTTTGAAAAATCCTACCGAGTGGAGAGCGACCCTCCCACTCGGGGTCTTAGCCGCAGTCCAGTACTCGCCTAAGTATTTGAAAATCCTACCGAGTGGTGAGCGACCCTCCCACTCGGGGGCTTAGCTGCAGTCCAGTACTCGCCTAAGTATTTGAAAATCCTACCGAGTGGGGAGCCAGCCTCCCACTCGAGGGCTTAGCTGCAGTCCAGTACTCGCCTATGTACGAAACACATCTCAATCCACAAGGACGACGAGGTGCAGGTCGACTACCACCTTCTCCTTGGAGCTTCGCCACAAATACAACGTGCGCTCCATCCCACTCCGCAAGGACGACGAGGTGCAAGTCGACTGCCACCTTCTCCTTAGGAGCTTCGCCACAAATACAACATGCGCTCCATCCCACTCCGCAAGGACGATGAGGTGCAGGTCTACTGCCACCTTCTCCTTGGGAGCTTCGCCACAAATACAATGTGCGCTCCATCGCCGACCCGCAAGTACGACGAGGTGCAGGTCGACTACTACCTTCTCCTTCGGAGCTGCGCCACAAATACAAAAGTTGTCTCAAGTGAAGAACGAGTTCCACTCGATGGAGGATTCATGAAGATATTCAATGATAAACCAAGTTTAGATAAATCCTAAAGGTTCCGGACCACAGATCGAAGTGCTCAGGCATTCAGCCCGAAAGAGTTTAACGGTTACAAAAACCACTCGGCATTCCAAGGAAAATTTAAGGTGGGGCATAAAAGTTTGTTCACTCCGCAGGAGGAGGACTGGCAGGCTCGACGAACTCGTCCAGGTCGACGCCGTCGGCGATCCGAGTGGCTGTAGCGATGAAAGTCTCCGTAAAAGATCGGAAGTCATGCTTCTGGGTGTTGGCAACCTTGATTGCTGCCAGCTTATCTTGTCGCACCTCCTTGCAGTGGACACGAACCAAAGACAGAGCCACATCAGCACCACACCGGGCAGAAGATTTCTTCCACTCCTGCACTCGATCAGGGATCTCGTTAAGTCGAGTCATCAGGGACTCAAGATCATTCTGGAGCATGGCCTCTAGCCAAAGTGCCCTGTCGATCCGTGACGTGGTGACCTTCAGTCGAGCCAAGTAGTCCACAACACCGTCGATGCGGGATTCCAGTCGGAGCAGATTCATGGTTGTTTCATCTTTCACGGGAGAATTGATTGGGTCCAAACCTGGCTCAATCCGCCCAGTCTCCTCCTCGAAGTTCTGGCAAAACTCTACATTCACGATCCAAGGATAAGTCAATTTTCGTACGCTGAGTCGAAAAAAAAACATCAGTCGGAACAAAATGTGTACCTTCAAGCTTGATGAACAACTTCTTGGCAAGGCTCCTCAGATAGCTCTCCAGATCGTCCCTCCTGCGACCGATGCCTTACATCTTCTCCTACAGGTTGAGATTGTCCTTCTTCAAGCGCGTGCACACCTTGTTGGCTTCGTTCAGAGCAGATTTCATCTTGGTGTTATCTTCTTCCAACTGGCCGACCGAAGCCAGTTTCTGTTCAGCCAGAGCGGTTCTGTCGTCAGCTTCCTTTTGAGCAGCAGCCAAATCCTGATCCTTCTTCGCCAGAGCTTCTCTCAGTTTTTCTGCAAAGAAATGGTGCTTGATTCAGAAAGAGCAGAAGGGTACTCAAGCCTAAGACAAACCAGTCGACAAGCTCGTCTTACCATTGGCGTCGTCCTTGGCCTTTTGCAGCTCTGTCTTGGCCAATTCCAAGTCAAGGTTCAGTTGGATCTGCTGTTTCTCCAAGTCAGCAAAGCGAGCTCCAAGATCACAAGATTTCTGCAATCAGGGAGGAGAAGTTATTTTACAGCGAAAAACGACAAAGATAATAAATACTAAGACTACGGTCGACTGCCCGCAGTCCACCATAGTCTCGGGGACTACACCCAGTGGGTGCACTTTGCGTGCCCCCACCGGTTATGATCCCACTCGACCGGCCCACCGGAGTCGAGTGCAGGGAGTAAAAAAGGAGAGAAAGAAGAACTCAGACCATAGAACTCAGACCACAGTCGACTGCCAGCAGTCAACCGCGGTCTCGGGGACTACACCCAGTGGGTGCACTTGGCGTGCCCCCACCGGTTCTGATCCCACTCGCCCAGACCGGGTAGAAGAGACAAACTACCAGTTCGGTTTACACTCGACGCGGCCAGACCACATCGAGCGAAAGAATCAAAATACAAAGACTACGGTCGACTGCCAGGAGTCCATCGTAGTCTCGGGGACTACACCCAGTGGGTGCACTCAGCGTGCCCCCACTAGTTCAAAAATTCAATCGACGCACCCAGTGGGTGTACAGAAGCAAAGATTTTCGGAAAGAGAGTCTTCAGATAGCATATCCTAACAGAACAAGCGGTGGCCAACCAACCTGAACGTTGCTTTGGAGAGCCGAGATGGCGTCATAGGCGGCCTGACTGGCGTCCCGCACCGTCTTCATCTTCTCCATCATAATGCTCGCCTGGTGTATGGCTTCCTTGGCAGCATTCACTTCGTCCTCTGGGACATGATGGGTCGCAAAAACTGAAGGTGGGTCGACAGGGGCCTGAGCAGTCGACGAAGAAGGCAAGGCACTTGACAATGGCACGGCGAAAGTGACAGAACCCCGATTGGCATCACCAGCGTCCTGAACGACTGGTTCGGCCCTCAGCGTCGACTGTGGCACCTTGCTTGCAGGAGCTTGCCTATTTTTCCTCGTCAAAGGCCTCTCGGGCTCTTCATCATCATCATCGGGGAGGTCAATAATGTTAGGAGTTGTTCAAAGTTCAATCGCAAAAATCACATCACCCAATGGTACACATTGCAGTTGAGTCGACCAAATAAAGACAGAATGGCAGAAATCATACCCAGGTTGGAAGTGACCGCATCCTCCATTACATCATCCTCGTCCCTGTAAGCTGAGGTCCCGGAAGTAGCAGCGCTGCCAGTTCCAAAGTTCATCTGGTTAAATCAAGAAAAACAAACAGCATAGGGTGTCGAGTGAATACAAAGGGAGACACTCACGCAGAAGTGACGGGGATGTCAATCTTAATCTTCGGCAACACCTTCCGAAGCTTCGGCACTGCAACTTTGGGATGCTTTGACGCTTTTTCAGTTGGGGTTGGTGAAGAGGTCCGAGGACGCTTTGAAGACTGACCAGCTTGAGCAATCGCCTTTTCACGGGCGCTCGGTCGTTCTTGGTCAAGCTTGGATCGCCTCTCCCTGCGAGGAGGCGACTCGACTTCTTCTTCGTCACTTGAGTCGTCGCTTTCTTCGTCCCCTTCACCGTTAGAACACCATTCGCCATTGTCGCCGCCGCTCGCCTCTCCTTCCAGGTCTTGCTCTTGCTCTCCGTTGGGCATTGAATACATTTCGATAAGGGCCTGAAAGAAAGCAGGAAGAATAAAGTCAATCGACGCAGTATAGACAGATGCGCGAGTGAATTCAGATTACAATCAAAAGCTCAGAATCGGACCTTCTCTGGTACATGGGACTGGTCGAATGGAGGAACTCTCCTGGCTCCCCTGGGGTTGTACTTGTTTCCGGTCATGCCCGACAGCCACTTCTCCAGTGTGTCGTCATCGACCTCCTCCGGGTGAATCCGAGTGGAGTCGTCAAGACCTGAATACATCCACATCGGATGGTCTCGGGCTTGAAGAGGCTGGATGCGCCGCTGAAGGAAAACCTCCAAGAGATCCATACTGGTGACCCCGTCACGGATAAGCTGGACCACTCGTTCGTCCAGCACCCTAACCTGCGCCTTCTCCTCCGGGGGCACCTTCAAAGAGGAGGGCTTCCTCACTCGGTCCATGGTAAAAGGAGGGAGGCCAGTCGACTGCCCTGGCGTCGGCTGGTCTTTGCAGTAAAACCAGGTCGACTGCCATCTGCGAACCGAGTCGGGAAGAATCATGGCTGGAAAGGAACTTTTCCCTCTCATCTAAACACCAAGACCCCCACACATCTAAATCACTTGTGTTCTCTCGTCACTCGGATTGGCCTTTTTCACCGTCTGAGAACGATAGGTGAAAATGTTCTTGAAAAGACCCCAGTGAGGCCGACAACCCAAGAAATTCTCGCACAAAGACACGAAGGCAGCGAGATACACGATTGTGTTGGGAGTGAAGTGGTGGAGTTGTGCCCCAAAGAAATTCAGAAATCCCCGAAAGAAAGGGTGAGGAGGCAAGGAAAATCCATGGTCGCCGTGGGTGGCAAGGAGAACGCGCTCACCCTCCCGAGGTTGCGGCTCGGATTCCTTCCCCGGAAGCCACGCCGATCCATGGGGGATCAGCCCTTCTTCGGCTAGGTCGTCGAGGTCTTCTTGGCGGATCGCCGAGCGGATCCAGTCGCCCTGGATCCAGCCCTTCGGCAGGCCGACTCGTGAGGAAGATCCACCCCGACTGGTCGCCTTCCCCTTCGCCTTAGCCGTCGCCTTCTTCGCCCGCTCCAGAGCTGCCATCTTCTCCTTCCCCATCGTCGCTGGCGAGACGCGTACGGAGCAGCAGCGCTGGGGCGAGAGCGAGCGCGATGAAGAAGCCTGAAGAGGAGAAGAGGAAATGGGAACGCACTGTTCGAGAAACCCAGGCCCGACGCCTTATATGAGGTCGCTTCCGAGTGGCTGACTGGTAGGCCCAGGCGGTCCTGTCAAATCCCGTAACAATCGCGTGCGCGATACGTGGCGAAAAAGGTGGCGCGGAGATCGAGGCGGCTCCACCCTATCCCATCCGATTACTGCGGCCTCCCCCGTCCCGCGCGCTTCCCAAAATTCGAATCCCGCGAAATCTGCGGGCAGTAGAACAACTTGTCAGACGGAAGATCTCCTCCACACCGTCACTTGGAGCCTTTCAAGTAAAGAAACTCACTCGACAAAAAACTAAGAATGGATCAAGGCGACTGAAAAGGAAGTTGCTGTCATCACTGAGGTTCATTGATCTTAAACAAGATATGCTCATGGCATGAAAAATGAGTCGGAGAAGTTCTCAACTCCTTCCCCACTCAAACCTCGATCCATTTGGGGGCTAATAATGAAGCTATGTACCTAGGGTAGGGTCATGGACCTGTCCCAACTGCCCTACCCAAGGACATCTCTAGAAGAAATCACCTTTCAATCGACTTGGAGGTGTTCCACTCGACAGACTCGAAGACACTCGACCAAGAAGCAATCACTCGACCAAGATCCAACCACTCGACGGCCAGGAGACCTAAAGGCACTCGGCACGCTAATGGTCAGTTATTAAGTAGCTTTTATGGTCATCATAGCACTTTATTAGGGGCGTTACCAGTAACATCCGACCTTAATGTATTTAAAACCCTGCACAACTGAGGGCCGGAGGGGTCCGGCAAACTCTATATAAGCCACCCCCCTCTTCAGTGTAAAGGGTTCGCACCCCTGTAATTCATACGCACATAATCCAATCAACCGCCTCCGTGCTCCGAGACGTAGGGCTATTACTTCCTCCGAGAAGGGCCTGAACTCGTAAACCTCGTGTGCTTACAACTACTCCATAGCTAAGATCTTGCCTCTCCATACCAACCCCCTACATTACTGTCAGACTTAGAACCACGACAGATATACCCATATCTTACTCAAATCATCTGTGAAGGTCAGAAAATAACGATACGTGCCGCGAGCCTCAATACTCATCGGACTGCATACATCAGTATGTATTATTTCCAACAAGTATGTTGCTTGCTCCATTGTTCCGGAGAACAGAGTCTTAGTCATCTTGTCCATGAGGCATGGTTCGCAAGGATCAACCAATTAATAATCAAGTGATTCCAAAAACCCATATGCATGGATTTTCTTCATGCGCTTTACACCAATATGACCTAAACGGCAGTGCCACAAATAAGTTGCACTATCATTATTAACTTTGCATCTTTTGGCTTCAATATTATGAATATGTGTATCACTACGATCGAGATTCAATAAACCATTCACCTTATGTGTATGACCATTGAAGGTTTTATTCATGCAGATAGAACAATAATTATTCTCTGACTTTAAATGAATAATCGTATTGCAGTAAACATGATCAAATCATATTCATGCTTAACGCAAACACCAAATAACATTTATTTAGGTTCAACACTAATCCCGAAAGTATATGGAGTGTGCGATGATGATCGTATCAATCTTGGAACCACTCCCAACACACATTGTCACTTCACCCTTAACTAGTCTCTGTTCATTCTACAACTCCCGTTTCGAGTTAGTAATCTCAGCAACTAAACTAGTATCAAATACTGAGGGGTTGTTATGAACACTAGTAAAGTACACATCAATAACATGTATATCAAATATACCTTTGTTCACTTTGCCATCCTTCTTATCCGCGAAATACTTGGGGCAGTTCTGCTTCCAGTGACCAGTCCCTTTGCAGTAGAAGCACTTAGTCTCAGGCTTAGGTCTAGACTTGGGCTTCTTCACTTTAGCAACAACTTGCTTGCCATTCTTCTCGAAGTTCCCCTTCTTCCCTTTGCCCTTTTCTTGAAACTAGTGGTCTTGTCAACCATCAACACTTGATGCTTTTCTTGATTTCTACCTTCGTCGATTTCTGCATCATGAAGAGCTTGGGAATTGTTTCCGTTATCCCTTGCATATTATAGTTCATCACTAAGTTCTAGTAACTTGGTGATAGTGACTAGAGAACTTTGTCAATTACTATCTTATCTGGAAGATTAACTCCCACTTGATTCATGCAATTGCAGTACCCAGACAATCTGAGCACATGCTCACTGGTTGAGCTATTCTCCTCCATCTTTGTAGGCAAAGTACTGTCAGAGGTCTCTGACCTCTCGACACGGGCATGAGTATGAAATACTAATTTCAACTCTTGGAACATCTTATATGCTCTGTGGCGTTCAAAACATTTTTGAAGTCCCAATTCTAAGCCGTAAAGCATGGTGCACTAAACTATCAAGTAGTCATCATACCGAGCTTTGCCAAACGTTCATAACATCTGCATATGCTCCTGCAATAGGTCCGTCACCTAGCGGTGCATCAAGGACATAATTTTTCTGTGCAGCAATGAGGATAATCCTCAAATCACGGATCCAATCCGCATCATTGCTACTAACATCTTTAAATTTATTTTTCTGTAGGAACATATCAAAAATAAATGGGGAAGCTATGTGCGAGCTATTGATCTACAACATAGATATGCAAATACTATCAGGACTAAGTTCATGATAAATTTAAGTTCAATTAATCATATTACTTAAGAACTCCCACTTAGATAGACATCCCTCTAGTCATCTAAATGATCACGTGATCCAAATCAACTAAACCATGTCCGATCATCACGTGAGATGGAGTAGTTTTCAATGGTGAACATCATTATGTTGATCATATCTACTATATGATTCACGCTCGACCTTTCGGTCTCCAGTGTTCCGAGGACATATCTGCATATGCTAGGCTCATCAAGTTTAACCCGAGTATTTCTGCGTGTGCAAAACTGTCTTACAACCGTTGTAGATGAACGTTGAGCTTATCACACCCGATCATCACATGGTGTCTCGGCATGACGAACTTTGGCAACGGAGCATACTCAGGGAGAACACTTTTACCTTAAAATTTAGTGAGAGATCATCTTATAAAGCTACCGTCGAACTAAGCAAAATAAGATTTATAAAAGATAAACATCACATGCAATCAAAAATATGTGACATGATATGGCCATCATCATCTTGTGCCTTTGATCTCTCCAAAGTACTGTCATGATCTCCATTGTTACCGGCATGACACCATGATCTCCATCATCTTGATCTTTTATCAACATGTCGTCACATGGTCGTCTCACCAGCTATTGCTTTTGCAACTATTGCTATCGCATAGCGATAAAGTAAAGCAATTACATGGCACTTGCATCTTATGCAATAAAGAGACAACCATAAGGCTTCTGCCAGTTGCCGATAACTTTAACAAAACATGATCATCTCATACAACAATTTATATCTCATCATGTCTTGACCATATCACATCACAACATGCCTTGCAAAAACAACTTAGACGTCCTCTACTTTGTTGTTGCAAGTTTTACGTGGCTGCTACGGGCTGAGCAAGAACCATTCTTACCTACGCATCAAAACCACAACGATATTTCGTCAAGTTAGTGATGTTTTAACCTTCAACAAGGACCGGGCGTAGTCACACCCGGTTCAACTAAAGTTGGAGAAACTGACACACGCTAGCCACCTGTGTGCAAAGCACGTCGGTAGAACCAGCCTCGAGTAAGCATACGCGTAATGTCGGTCTGGGCCGCTTCATCCAAAAATACCGCTAAACCAAAGTATGACATGCTGGTAAGCAGTATGACTTGTATCGCCCACAACTCACTTGTGTTCTACTCGTGCATATAACATCTACGCATAAACTTGTCTCTGATACCACTGTTGGGGAACGTAGTAATTTCAAAAAAATTCCTACGAACATGCAAGATCATGGTGATGCATAGAAACGAGAGGGGAGAGCCGTCCACGTACCCTCGTAGACCGTTAAGCGGAATCATTATAAAAACACGGTTGATGTAGTCGTACGTCTTCACGATCGACCGATCCTCAGTACCAAACATACGGCACCTCCGCTTTTAGCACACGTTCAGCTCGGTGACGTCCCGCGAACTCACGATCCAGTAGAGCTCGAGGGAGAGTTTCGTTAGCACGACGGCATGGTGACGATGGTGATGAAGCTACCGTCGTAGGGCTTCGCCTAAGCACCGCTACAGTATGACCGAGGTGGATTATGGTGGAGGGAGGCACGCACACGGCTGGGAGAGATCAATGATCAACTTGTGTGTTCTAGGGTGCCCCCCTACCCCCGTATATAAAGGAGCAAGGGGGGAGGCCGGTCGGCCCTCCTAGGGCGCGCCAGGAGGAGGAGTCCTCCTCCTAGTAGGAGTAGGACTCCCCTTTCCTACTCCTACTAGGAGGAGGAAAGGAAGGAGGAGGGGAGAAGGAAGGAGAGGGAGGAAAGAAGGAAAGGGGGGTCGGCCCCCTAGTCCAATTCGGTTTGGGATAGGGGGCCGTGCGCCATGCCTCCTCTCTTCCACCACTTGGCCCATGAGGCCCAATACTTCTTCCCCATATTCCCGTAACTCCCCGGTACTTTGAAAAATACCTGAATCACTTGGAACCTTTCCGATGTCTGAATATAGTCGTCCAATATATCGATCTTTACGTCTCGACCATTTCAAGACTCCTCGTCATGTCCCTGATCTCATCCGGGACTCCGAACTACCTTCGGTACATCAAATCACATAAACTCATAATACCGATCGTCACCGAACGATAAGTGTGCGAACCCTACGGGTTCGAGAACTATGTAGACATGACCGAGACACGTCTCTGTTCAATAACCAATAGTGAAACCTGGATGCTCATATTGGTTCCTACATATTCTACAAAGATCTTTATCGGTCAAACCGCATAACAATATACGTTGTTCCCTTCGTCATCGGTATGTTACTTGCCCAAGATTCGATCGTCGGTATCTCAATACCTAGCTTAATCTCATTACCGGCAAGTCTCTTTACTCGTTTCGTAATGCATCATCCTGCAACTAACTCATTAGTTGCTTTTCTTGCAAGGCTTATAGTGATGTGCATTACCGAGAGGGCCTAGAGATACCTCTCCGACAATCGGAGTGACAAATCCTAATCTCGATCTATGCCAACTCAACAAGTACCATCAGGGACACCTGTAGAGAACCTTTATAATCACCCAGTTACCTTGTGACGTTTGATAGCACACAAAGTGCTCCTCCGGCATTTGGGAGTTGCATAATCTCATAGTCATAGGAACATGTATAAGTCATGAAGAAAGCAATAGCAATATACTAAACAATCAAATGCTAAGCTAACGGAATGGGTCAAGTCAATCACATCATTCTCTAATGATGTGATCCCGTTAATCAAATGACAACTCATGTCTATGGCTAGGAAACTGAACCATCTTTGATTCAACGAGCTAGTCAAGTAGAGGCATACTAGTGACACTCTGTTTGTCTATGTATTCAAACATGTACTAAGTTTCCGGTTAATACAATTCTAGCATGAATAATAAACATTTATCATGATATAAGGAAATAAATAATAACTTTATTATTGCCTCTAGGGCATATTTCCTTCAATAGTATCTTCTTTGCTCGCAGTAACATGAGAAGTACCAAGGCCTTGAAGTCAACCTTAGACTTGTATTGTGCGGCTTCAGGTCACAAGATCAATCTTTAGAAGTCCTCGGTTTTCTTTGGCAAACGGTGCCCTGGGGCTCTGCGCAAGGAAGTTAAGGATGCTCTGCAGGCAGGTGGAAGCTGAAATTTAATAAGCTACTTACTTGGGTATGCCTGCTAAAATATGCAGAGCTTTCACGAGCTCCTTCAATTTCCTGCCTGACCGCATTTGGAAGCGTATTAATGGATGTTCTAGTCATCCTCTCTCTCGAGTAGGCAAAGAGATCTTTCTAAAAGCTGTTGCGCAGGCCATTCCTTCTTATGTGATGAGTTGCTTCTAGATCCTAGTTGCAACTTGCGAGAGAATGAAGACAAGCATTGCCAACCACTGGTGGAGTTTTGAAGATGGGAGAAGGAAGATGCATTGGAAATCCTGGGAATGGATGACCTCTCCCAAGTTCCTAGGTGTCATAGGCTTTCAGGATTTCGTTACTTTCAACTAGGCCTTGCTTGGACGTCAATGTTGGAGGCTCTTGACCGAGCCTGATTCTTTGTGTGCCAAGGTGCTCTTCTAGGCCCCGGTCCTCTTCCTATTCTTGGCACAACATCCTCTTTGGCAGGGATCTGCTCAAGCAAGGTGTTCGGTTGGGTGTTGGTAATGGCAATAATATTAATATTCTCACAAATAACTTGATACCAGGGTGTGCTGCTGGAAGATTTTGACCATGTGACGCCCGGATAATTAGGCTACAGTAATCCCATGTTAAACGATGCCATGTCACCACGGTTACTGTTGTTAATCTCGTATTAGTTCAAAACTGATTCAGATTCAAATTTAAAATAAAGTCAAACACAAAAAGTTTTCAAATATCAAAACTAAAATATTCGTCTTGTGGCAAATAATCCCTAACTAATATTGGTGGTGGATCCAACCTTTTTTAGTATTTAAATGGCCTTAAATAAATAAAGCAGTGATCAAAGCAATAAACTAAATGCTTTTTGAATTATAAAAATACTATACTAACTTAATTACCTACCAAACTAATCGTGGCAGTAACCTAATTTCTATTAATAATTTAGGTTTAAGTTTTGTGTTTAATAAAGCTAGTCTGCTTTAA
Organism: Triticum urartu; assembly: GCF_056163025.1. NCBI lineage: Eukaryota > Viridiplantae > Streptophyta > Magnoliopsida > Poales > Poaceae > Triticum > Triticum urartu. The sequence goes on along the minus strand of NC_141878.1, from coordinate 94,291,989 downwards.
AGGGAATTAGAAATGGAAAAGGTTCTAAAAGAAAAGAAAATACAAAAGAGAAAAACTAAACTAACAAAAAACACAAACAAAGGAAAAGGCCCCCTGGCCCAACTGGCCCAGCTGGCCGATGGACCGGCCGGCCCAACCGCCGCCCACTGTCCATACCCCCCCCCCCCCCACACACACACACACACTGCACCCGAACCCTAACCGCACCCCCACTCCACCCCCGCACGATTCCCCCCCCACTCTCTCCTCCCTCTCGCCCCTACCCCGATCTGGATCGGGGCTCAACTCCCGACGCGATACCTCGAGTCACCGCCCGAAGCTGCTCAGCGCCCCACCGCCTTCGCCGCCAACGGCCACCTCGCCGTACGCCCTCGTCGCCTCCTCCCCCTGCGTCGCCTCGTCTCCGTCGTCCTCCTCAACCCCCACTGCCACGATCCCTGCATACCCCCGTGAGCGCGCGCCGATCCTCCTCTCTTCCGCCCCAGCGCACGCACTCAAAACCGTGCCGGCCTCACCCCGCCTCGTCTGTGCGCGCGACAGCCGTGGCCGCGTTCGGCCACCGCCGACCCCGCGCAGCCCGGCGCCCATCTGCTGCCCCCGCGCTTGCCCACCGCTCCTCCTATAGCGCTCGCACCCAGCCTGGTCGCGCTCCTGCGCCTCGGGGCCACGCACGCGCACGCCCGGGCCACGTCTCGCTCATGTGCGCCTGCCCGTCGCCTCCCGTGTCTGCTGAACTGCTGCTGCTCCCCGCTACGCCTCCGCCGCCCGCTCCCACCACGCAACTGTGCTGCTCCCGGCCTCGTCGCTCGACCGCACATATGTTGCGTCGCCCCGCTCACTGCTCCTCGGGCGCTGCTCGCACAGCCTGCTGCTCCGCCCGTCGCTAGCCGCTGCTCCCAGCGTGCCCCGCATCCGCCCCCGCCGCCTGGCCGCGTGGCCTCCCCACACGCGCCACCCGCGGCCGCCTCCCCACTGCCCCGCCCGGTAGGCTTCCTCGTCGCCGGTGGCCTTGCCTCTTGCCCCGGCGGCCTCGTCCCGCCCTGCGGGCGAGTGCCCGCTCGGGTACGCCCGCACCCGATAAGGCCCAATGGCCCTATGACATTGGGGCCCCATGCCCAGAATGTTTTAACAAAAAAAGGAAAATAAATAAATAAATAAATAAACTTAATTAATATTAATTAATTAATTAAAGAATTAAGTAAACTTATTAATCCTGATTAGATTAACCTAATCAATTAACTAAACCCTAATTAACCTAACAGGGTATGATAGGTGGGTCCCACTGGACCCACGCGTCAGTTTGACCCAGTCAACCCCTGTTGACTGCTGACGTCAGCATGACATCATGCTGATGTCATAAATCCAATTTTGAATTAAATTAAATAATTAATTAAATTCCAGAAATTAATAAAATCTTTAGAAAATCATATCTTTTAATCTGTAGCTCGGATGGAAAAACTTTGTACATGAAAGTTGCTTAGAACGACGAGACGAATCCAAATACGCAGCCCGTTCGTCCGCCACGCGTCCCTATCATGGCAAACACGCAAGTTTCCCCCTCCGGTTCATCTGTCTGAAAATGCAAAACACCGGGAATACTTTCCCGGATGTTTTCCCCCTTCACCGGTACCACCTCGTACCGTGTTAGGGCACATCTAGCTTCACGCTTGTCATGACATGCATCATCATGCATTTGTTTGCATTGTATTCATTATTTCTTGCCCCTCTTCTCTCGCTAGACACCGAGATCGACGCCGCTGCTACCCAGTACGACTAAGGTGTTGACGACCCCTCTCTCTTTCCAGAGCAACCAGGCAAGCCCCCCCCCCCTTGATCACCAGATATCGCCTACTCTCCTTATACTGCTTGCATTAGAGTAGTGTAGCATGTTACTGCTTTCCGTTAATCCTATCCTGATGCATAGCCTGTCATTGTTGCTACAACTGTTGATACCTTACCTGCAATCCTAAATGCTTAGTATAGGAAGCTAGATTATCATCAGTAGCCCTACATTCTTGTCTGTCTGCCATGCTATACTATCGGGCCGTGATCACTTGGGAGGTGGTCACGGGTATATACTTATACATAATATATGATACTTGTGGTGATTAAAGTCGGGTCAGCTCGTGGAGCACCCGCGAGTGATTCACGGATTGGGGGCTGAAAGGACCTTTGTCCCAACGGCCCTCTGTGTGGATCTTTGTGGCGAAGTGACAGGGCAGGTTGAGACCACCTAGGAGAGAGGTGGGCCTGGCCCTGGTCGACGTTCGTGGTTACTTCAAGATAACACGTTTAACGAGATCTTGGTATTTGATCTGAGTCTGGCCACTGGCCTATACACACTAACCATCTACGCGGGGACAGTTATGGGCACTCGACGTTGTGGTATCAGCCGAAGCCTTCGTGACGTCAGCGACTGAGCGGCGCGCACCGGGTTGGACCGCGTAACGCAACTTCCTTTGTAATGGAGGTTGCTAGGTCTGCTCTCCGGCCGCCCTCGCAACGTGCAGGTGTGCAATGGGCGATGGGCCCAGACCCCTGCGCCATAGGATTTAGACCGCCGTGCTGACCTCTCTGTTGTGCCTAGGTAGAGTTGCGACGTGTTGATCTTCCGAGGCCAGGCATGACCTAGAAAAGTGTGTCCGGACAAAGGGGATCGAGCGTGTTGGGAAATGTGGTGCACCCCTGCAGGGAAGTTAATCTATTCGAATAGCCATGATCTTCGGTAACAGGACTATGACTTAATAAAACACACCCTTCCAAGTGCCAGATACAATCGGTGGTCGCTCTCTCGCAGGGCGACGAGGGGAGGATCATCGGTTAGGATTATGCTATGCGATGTTACTTGGTGAACTTACCATCTACTCTCTTCTCCTGCTGCAAGATGGAGGTTACTAGAAGCGTAGTCTTCGAAAGGATTAGTTATCCCCCCCTTATTCCGGCATTCTGCAGTTCAGTCCACATATGATACCCTTAATCCATTCGATACCAATGCATACATATGTAGTGTAGCCCCTTGCTTGCGAGTACTTTGGATCAGTACTCACGGTTGCTTTGCTCCCCCCCTTTTTCCCCTTCCTATACTCGATTGCTGCGACCAGACGATGGAGTCTAGGAGCCTGACGCCACTGTCGATGACGACTACTACTACTCGGGAGGTGCCTACTACTACGTGCAGCCCGCTGGCGATGACCAGGAGTAGTTTAGGAGGATCCCAGGCAGGAGGCATGCGCCTCTTTCAATCTGTATCCCAGTTTGTGCTAGCCTTCTTAAGGCAAACTTGTTTAGCTTATGTCTGTACTCAGATATTGTTTCTTCCGCTGACTCGTCTATGATCGAGCTCTTGTATTCGAGCCTTCGAGGCCCTTGGGTTGTAATATGATGCTTGTATGACTTATTTTATTTGTAGAGTTGTGTTGTGATATCTTCCCGTGAGTCCGTGATCTTGATCGTACACGTTTGCGTGTATGATTAGTGTACGATTTAATCGGGGGCGTCACAAGTTGGTATCAGAGCCGACTGCCTGTAGGAATCCCCCTTCCACACTCCTTGGCCGAAGTCGAGTCTAGACATTACGAAACTTTTACTAACATGGATGTGTGCCTTACGGGCCCACGTCGCCATTGGGTGGTGTTAGGATCTTTTATTCCTCGGCCTATACTCTGGGACTCTTATGTCTCCTCTATTCGGGTTAAAAAGAATTTTCTAACTCTAACTTTAGGTTCTCGTAAATACTTTCTCCCGGAGACCCCCTCGGTCCTAATGATCGCTTGCTTCACGAAAAGATTCCGAAGACACCCTACTATGTTCTCTCAAGACTATGTGCCATCGCTTTTACAATTCCCTACCACCGATGTATCCTTATGGATAACTACCTACATTTATCATTCATACATTCATCCCCATATGATCTTGTTATTATAAGACACCTCAAAATTCTCTCTATTGTTTTGAGAATACTTTGTGCCTACTGCCTTGTAGTCCCGTGCCACCTGAATACCCCTACGGATAATTTCTCGTCCTTATCGAGTATCCGCTCATCCCCAGTTGTTCAGGTGTTTCACAAAAGTCTTTGATATACTATTCGATCCTCCAAAAGGCCTTTGTATTATGGATGCAGACAAGTATTCGATCCTCCAAAAACCCTTTAAATACCATTTCTCGGACAGGTTGAAGTAATTGTCTTCTACAGATCATTGCACCCGACCAGCCTTTACTTTGATCTATCGTCATGTATTACACTCTGGTATCTCAAGAATATCATAGAACTGCATAACTTCTTATGGGTTCTTCATCAACTATTATTTCTCACCGATTCCAATTTTCCTGGGTTTTGGGTTGTCGTCAACCGAGGACACCAATAAGTGAATCGAGTCTGCACTCTGATTCAATAACTCTTAAATAATTATTGTTGCTTATGAGTTAATAATCATTTAAGTCATTCCTATCCTGATCGGCTATATCATCATTGTGCTAAATTTTAACTGTGCTACCTGGTCCTTCTTCACGGAGCACAATTCTCGACGATGAGCTAAGCTTACGTCGATTTTCCTCATCATATCATTTCGCCTTGAACCGCAAGCTTGATTTCGAGTTTGTGTCGTAACCATGGTTCTAGTAACCTTCCGCTTATCATTCGTTTGACTAGATGTCATCACCGATTGGTTACATCTTCATGAAATCTCTCAACAAATGTGTCGTGATCATCATCAGCATTCCGAGCTCTTCCAAGATATCAATTGAGTTCATGATGAGAAATACCATCCTTGCCCTCGATGATTTGTGTTACCATCGACCACTTTATTGACTTCCCTCCAACACAAACTTGTTCGTGTTTTGTGTTATACCTTGAGTTCCTTCCTATCCTGCATTTGTTCTTCTTTGCCTTGGAGTATTACCATCTTTAATGTCAAGAAAGTCGTGAGAATTTCATTACCTCTTAAGGATTCTTGATACAGGTAATACTTCTCACCATCACCTTTCTTTCTTGGTCCCCATGTTGGTTCTAACCGGGATACCAACAGGTGGACGGTGCTGTTTGGATTCTGCCCTTCTAGCAACCCTATTGCTTTGAAGTTAATGGTCGAATGTTCATTCTTAGACTATTGATCACTGAATCACCATTCTAACATTTGATCATGCTACCTAAGGCCATACTTTGGGCACCCTTTTCAACTAATGTTTAATTGTGTATGTTTTTCCTTGAGCATACATCATTATATCATTTGATCCGACAAATGTTATATCCTTGTTCACATAACTGTGGAAATCCATCCTTTTGGATACCTCATTGAATTATTGTTGAGTCCATCAGCCACCTCATCATCCTCTCCTTGGCTTAATGATGAATCCCTTCGTGTATCCAGAGTCTGACCTTTGATTGAAGACCATGTCAATGCTATCTCAAAGCATGTCTGTGGTACTCCGATTTTTGACAAGAACATTTGAAGCCCAATGCTAAATGTTTTCTTGCTCAATTATCCAAACACCGTTGTATGGGAATTTTCATGAAATTTCTGTCCCCTTACCTAAAGAGTTTTCTACATTATATCTTGTCATGGATATCATTCTATGCTTGTCCTTCCGAAGGATATACCCTTGAAATATGTGTTTAAACACTTTCCTTTCCATTGTTCTGTTTAATCTGGTAATCATATTTTCCTTTCCATTTGTTGGGTTAACGTTTCTTGTGGTCTATATGATCTAAGGAGTAATATTCTCCTACTTATGTAAACACCTCGGTGTGCAATTCTGCCAGCAAGACCCCGCTACTATTGTTGAGGACATTCCAGTAACCACCGATGGACGAGAACTTTGCCTTTTGGTCCGCCTCATTCAATGAGCAGGAAGATGGTTCTCTTCATCCCTCGCCCTTGGTACCGACGTTGTTCCCGACATAATCGACAGGCTACCCTCTGACATGCCTTGCTATCATGACTATGCAAGATGTCACCGCTCCTCCTACTTTTAACCCACATGGTGTGCCCATAACCCACAGTTCCACATGATCGAAACCTGACTCTTCTGTACACCCCTGTTCCAAAGTTATTCCACCCGCTTGGCTTCGTATGTAATTCACAGGCCACCTTCCTAGTGATCTATTCTGGTATCAGACGCAATACTTTCCCATTGCTCTGAACCCCTTTCACATTTCGTAATCAGGCAACGAACGATTGCCTATGCGCTTGAAAATTCTATTTTGCACCTTCTTACTTTGCTCTCGACATCTTCTTAAGTTTCAATTCGAGAGTTACTTTCCGCCACCTTCCCCGATGTTATCGACCAGATAGTCGACCTTGCAGAGATCTATTCTCCCGGAATGCCCACCCTTTATTCTTTCGTAAATACGATGGAGTTCCCGAAGAAAGGATGCCAACTTCATCATGATGACGTGAAGCAAAGAAATGAAGACATCAATGTATTGGACCGGCCTCTTCGAGAAGAGCAAGCCAGAATGAGAAGACCCGCTAGATTCGTTAGCAAACCATTCCCCCTTTCACTACCTCTTAAATCTCGGGACGAGATTTCTTGTAGTGGAGGAGAATTGTGACGCCCGGATAATTAGGCTATAGTAATCCCATGTTAAACGATGCCACGTCACCACGGTTACTGTTGTTAATCTCGTGTTAGTTCAAAACCGATTCAGATTCAAATTTAAAATAAAGTCAAACACAAAAGGTTTTCAAATATCAAAACTAAAATGTTCGTCTTGTGGAAAATAATCCCTAACTAATATTGGTGGTGGAGCCAACCTTTTTTTAGTATTTAAATGGCCTTAAATAAATAAAGCAGTGATCAAAGCAATAAACTAAATGCTTTTTGAATTATAAAAATACTAGACTAACTTAATTACCTACCAAACTAATCGTGGCAGTAACCTAATTTCTATTAATAATTTAGGTTTAAGTTTTGTGTTTAATAAAGCTAGTCTGCTTTAAATGGTATTAGAAATGGAAAAGGTTCTAAAAGAAAAGAAAATACAAAAGAGAAAAACTAAACTAACAAAAAAACACAAACAAAGTAAAAGGCCCCCCTGGCCCAACTGCCCAACTGGCCATGAACCGGTCGGCCCAACCGCCCCCCACTCTCCATAACCCCTCCCCCCCCACTGCACCCGAACCCTAACCGCACCCCCACTCCGCCCCCGCACGATTCCCCCCACTCTCTCCTCCCTCTCGCCCCCACCCCGATCTGGATCGGGGCTCAACCCCGACCATGCCGCCCGGTGCTGCCCCGTCGTCGCCCAACCCTGACCCCATCGCTCTGACGTCATCGCCTGGTCCTCACCGCCTTGCCCCCGATGCAATACCTCGAGTTGCCGCCCGAAGCCGCTCAGCGCCCCACCGCCTTCGCCGCCAACGGCCACCTCGCCGGACGCCCTCGTCGCCTCCTCCCCCTGCGTCGCCTCGTCTCCATCGTTGTCGGTGTCAAAACCGGCGGATCTCGGGTAGGGGGTCCCGAACTATGCGTCTAGGTCGGATGGTAACAGGAGGCAGGGGACACGATGTTTTACCCACGTTCGGGCCCTCTTGATGGAGGTAAAACCCTACATCCTGCTTGATTAATATTGATGATATGGGTAGTACAAGAGTAGATCTACCACGAGATCAGAGAGGCTAAACCCTAGAAGCTAGCCTATGGTTTGATTGTATGTTGTAGTTGTTGTGTCCTACGGACTAAAACCCTTCGGTTTATATAGACACCGGAGAGGGCTAGGGTTACACAAGGTCGGTTACAAAGGAGGAGATATCCATATCCGTATTGCCTAGCTTGCCTTCCACGCCAAGTAGAGTCCCATCCGGACACAAGACGAAGTCTTCAATCTTGTATCTTCATAGTCTAACAGTCCGGCCAATAGAGATAGTCCGGCTGTCCGGAGACCCCTTAATCCAGGACTCCCACAGTAGCCCCTGAACCAGGCTTTCAATGACGATGACTCCGGCGCGCAGTATTGTCTTCGGCATTGCAAGGCGGGTTCCGCCTCCGAATACACCACGGAAGAATTTTGAATATAAGGATGTGTCCGACCCTGCAAAATAAGTTCCACATACCACCATAGAGAGAATAATATTTCACAAATCCAATTTGCTGACTTATTTTGGCAACATGACATTACGTCACGGCCCGGTGATTATTCGAACCGTTTCCTTTAACTAGCCCCGCACATAACGCGAGGCAGTTTTTTGACACGTCTTATCAAAGCAGAGATCGTGTCCCCTTATTACGGGATTCTCATCAATACGGGTGTGGGTAACCCAATCGCGCCATTGATTACGGCGCTTGGGGGACCAGCGAGTTTTACCAGGCTAGTGGGGACGCTTAGTTTCGTCCGCCCATATAAGGGGATAAGGATATACCTTTTCATCCATGCCTTCTTCCTCCTTTGCTCATCCGTTTTCGCGCACTCGAGCTCCAGCGCCCAAGTCTGCATTCCCCACCTCAACCTTCTCCAGCCATGTCCGAAGCAGGAGGCAAGTGGATGGTCTCCTCCGTCACGGAGGGAGACATCAAGAAGCTGAGGAGAGCCGGATACCTCCCGACGACATCGCGCACCGGCTTCCAGATGAGGGGCAGCTCATCCCCACCCCCAGGCCCCACGAGAGGGTGGTGTTCCTCACCCATTTCCTCCGCGGACTGGGATTTCCTCTCCACCCGTTTGTCCGGGGGCTCATGTTCTACTATGGCCTGGATTTCCACGATCTGGCCCCAAACTTCATCCTCAACATCTCGGCATTTATCGTCGTATGTGAGGCCTTCCTCCGCATCAAGCCCCACTTCGGCTTATGGCTAAAGACTTTCAATGTCAAGCCGAAGGTAGTGGGCGGCTGCCAGGCGGAGTGCGGAGGCGCCATGGTGGGCAAGATGCCCAACGTCACATGGCTCGAGGGCTCTTTTGTGGAGACAATAAAGGGGTGGCAATCGGGGTGGTTCTACATCACCGAGCCGCGTGACCCTACATGGGTAGCGGCCCCCGAGTTCTGATCTGGCTTCCCCACACGGCTCACCTCCTGGCAAGAGAAGGGCCTGTCCTGGGGTAGTTCAGAAGAGCTGACCGGACTCCAAACATGCATTCAAAACATGGTGAACAAGAAGATCAAACTTGTCAACGTAGTCCAAGTTATGCTCATCCGCCGGATCCTCCCGTGCCAACAACGGGCCTTCAACTTGTGGGAGTTCGACCCGGTGCAGCACCGAACTCTGAACAGGCTCTTCGACACAACTCACGAAGATGCCTGGAGGGTGCTGTTCAAGAGCGCCGAGGTCCCCCCTCCTACTACTGAAGATCGCGGATTCAGCGCGAAGCGCCAAGCCAGCGCGGTAAGCTGCTTTTACCTCTTACAGGATAGATGTTTTTCATAGCTTGGCTCCATGCGGGATCTAAACTCCCGTACCTTTGACAGGATTGGCAGGAGACGGCCGGACAGATCGACTGTCCGGCTTCTTTGCCCGACGGCCCAGCGAACGCTCTTCTAATGAAGATGCTGACTCCGGCTCCTTATACGGTGCCGGAGAAGACCAAGAAGTCCAAGAGAACCCGAAAGAGTTCCCGACGCCAGGCATCACCGGACTTACCGTCCGAGGACTCTACGGCGCAATCCTCCCCGGAAGACGAGGAGGTAGAAGAGGATGCTCCCCCCCCCCCAGACGAGGGAGATAAGAAAAGGAAGGTCGCCCCAACTGGGGAGGCCGGAGGGTCCAAGAAAGGGCGGACCCTTCCTACGGACTACTCCAGCACCGCCGCCGATAGCGAAGATGAGTGGCTACCCAGGGCCAAGCCCCTGGGGAATTCGTAAGTATTCGGATACTAGAGTAATTCATAGTATTCCTTTGCCGCACTGCTTTCCATAACGCCGAACATGATTATGCAGGTCACCACGAGCCAGTATCGATGTATCATCGGACGGCTCTCTGGGCTCGTCGGATATGGATAGCGATCCAGTTCCGACCGCCACCTCCCCTCATCTTGCGGACGACGCCGAGGTGCTATCTCACGAAGCACCGGGTCGAGGGGAGACAGTCCCGGAGGCGCCTCAAGGCGGCCTCCCGTACTCTGGGAGCAGAGGGGACAAAGCCCCTGAGGGCTCCGGGCTCGGCCCTCGGCCGGACACCGCGCCGGAACCTCCAGTGGTTCCGGACTCGGGCAGGCGGCCTCCTTCTAAGAGGGGCAAGATGCCTGCACCGGCGACCTCTGTCCATCCAGAGGCGCCGGACAATCTGCTGGAAGCGCTTCGCACCGCTTCCATCGACGAGGAGCACCGCACTATTATGAGTGCGGTGATCCAGAAGGTTCAGTCCGCTAAGAGCGGATTGACTGAAGCCTGTGCCAGCCTTCTAACAGGCTTTGAGGTAAGTGTTTAAAGTATAGGGAAAATATTACCGCATAGACAGTAGCCCCTGATGTTCTGTTCAGTGTTCACAAAGAAAAGCCGAATAGAGGATCAAACAATATCGCAGGAGTCTAATAGAAGTATGTCAATATGCATATGCAGGCTTCACTGCTGGCGTCCGCCGCACTGACTGCGGAGGTCGCCGTACTGAAGCACGACCTTAAAGGGTCCCAAGACGAGCTCGGCCTTACCAAGAGGCAGCTCGAGAGAATAAAGGTAAGTAGTACCTAGTCTATGTACATGTATAAAAATAATGCGATTGCAAAATGACAGGATTATCATCAATTTGCCAGGGGCCGCGACCGAAGTGGTGACCCTAAAGCAAGCGCTGTCCGAGGCCGAAGATAAAGCGGCCAAGGAGCGCACCGAGAGAGAGAAGCACGAGGCTCGGGTGGGCGAGGTGCAGCAAGAGCTCCAGGCTCTCGTGGCGAAGCACGAGGTGTTGGAGCTTGACTCAAAGACGCGAGAGTCTGAGCTTGCTGCAGCCCTCGAGAGCGTAAAAAGTGCCAAGGCCGAAGCCCAAAAGGCCCTCCAGGAGATCGACGCAATGAAGAAGATAGCGGCGGGTAAGGCTTTCTATATGCAAAGCAAGCATGTAAAAGTAAATTACCGATTACTTACCCGAATCCGGAGCTCTCCAGGAGCATTCGCAGATTTGCCCCGCAGCGTGTCCGATGCCGCACAATTTTACCAGGCTGAGGGTGGAAGCTCAATGGAGAAGCTGTTCTGGTCTCAGTATACTGAGGCCGAACACCCGGTGCCAATGAGCGACCAGCTGAAGCAGATGGTCGAGCTACATAAGGCGGCCGAACAGGCCATGAAGGGCTTTATAGTCCGGCTGTGGCCTGGCGACGCCCTTCCGAACAGCTTCTTCGACCTGGTGAGGCGGCTTGTGGATGCCTGCCCGCGGCTAGAGGTTGTCAAGCGATCCATCTGCATTGAAGGTGCACGCCGAGCTTTCGCCCGTGTGAAATTGCAGTGGGTCAAGCTTGACGCCGTGAAGCTGATCAAGGAAGGGCCGCCGGAGGGCAAGGAGCACCGCCACCCCGAGATGTACTACGAGGGTGTTCTACCGGGTGCCTGTCTTATAGCGGATGAGTGTTCTAAAGATGTAATATTTGAGTGAGACTTGCTCGTTTTATCCTGTATTTATGAAAACTTGTTTCATATGCGCTATGCAACGCTTGTTTGAATTTAAAATATGGCCTTCTGTTTGGCCATTTATCCAATCTGAGAGATGGCTAGTCCTCGGCTTCTGCCCCCATGCCACGAGTGCTGGGGTGTTCGGGATAAACCTGAGCACTCTTGTTCCCATGTTTGGGTCCTTCGAGGGAGGTGCTCAGCACAGCGAACAAGGCAACCGGACTAATAATGCTTTATCACTCTCACTTAGCCATAGAATTCTATAATTTTAAATTTCGGCGAAGCACTGGTATTCGGAAGGCCGAATTCAGGGCGCGATACACGCCTTTAAGCCGGACAGGGTCGGCCCCTCGCCCTAAGCGGCATAAGTCTTTAGGGATTCGAAAACCTCACCGAACAGCGACCAGTCTCTCACCTTATCATAACAGTCAGTTTTAGCTTTCTCTACTGAGGTGCTAAGCCCGGCAGAACCGGGGCACAATCGCAGTAGTTCTCCTAGCGCTACCTTAGCCGATAGAGCGGAACGTAAGATACCAAAACATAAGAGTCGGGCAAACCCAACATTTGACCAAAGACATGATTCGGAGCTGATGCATATAATGCTATAAGTTCGGGGTGTCGCACTTGTGAAAGTGTTCGGACTTTTCACACCATATTGTGGGGTACGTAAGCCCCTGGTGTATTGGTCATACCAAAGTGTACGGTTGCAAGGCGTCGTTAATGAACACACACACATATATATATAACAAGAATGCAATAATAGTCGTAGTGCTATGCATTTGTTTATTCAAAAATGTGCGTTAAAGCAGAATGATACAGATAGTGCGATAAGCAAAGAGTAGGACTGTGTCCCTTCCAAGGGCAGGCTGAGGAATAGTACTAAATTTAAATATTTCACTCATTACTGTAATCCACCTGGGAATTCCATGGTGTGACGTAGCTTCCTGCCTCCTTGGTTGTTGCATCATGTGTTCGGCAATAGTGCTTCCGGACAGGGTTTCCAGAGATTAAAGTCCTGAAAAAGAGAAAAAATAACAAAGCGGGAAGCCCCTAGTGCGGTTTAAGCCGCATCTTGGGGCGTGTCGCAGTTGTGCCCCCCTCCCCACCTGCGCCCATGGTATTTTTAATGCGTAATTATGTAAGCGTGGCACGGATGTCGCCGTTTGGCTGGGACTGGGGTGGGGCCGCATTGCTACGCGAGCTCAGATCGCGCCAGGCGGTCTAATTGCCGATTACTTCGAGCGCGCTTGGAGGTGTCCTGGTTTTGAAACGCCAAACTAGTAGATTGCCTTGAGAGGCTGCTTTACGCTTCCGCCGCGAGGGCCGCGGTGTGCTCCTCTGTTCGGAGAGAGCGTTCTGTGTTTCCATTTACAGTAATAACTCTGTGAGGTCCTGGCAGCTTAAGCTTGAGGTATGCAGAATGCGGTACCGCATTGAATCTAGCAAATGCGGTTCGCCCGAGCAGTGCATGATAACCACTGCGGAACGGGACGGTGTCGAAAATTAACTCTTCGCTTTGGAAGTTATCCGGGGATCCGAAGACCACTTCCAGTGTAATTGAGCCTGTGCAATGGGCCTCTACACCTGGAATGACGCCTTTAAAGGTCGTTTTTGTGGGTTTGATCCTTGAGGGTTCTATACCCACTTTGTGCACTGTGTCCTGATAAAGCAGGTTCAGGCTGCTGCCGCCATCCATAAGGACTTGAGTGAGGTGAAATCCGTCAATGATTGGGTCTAGGACCAGTGCGGCGAATCCGCCATGACGGATACTAGTGGGGTGGTCCCTGCGATCGAAGGTGATCGGACAGGAGGACCATGGGTTGAACTTTGGGGCGACTGGCTCCAACGCATATACGTCCCTGAGCGCACGCTTCCGTTCCCGTTTGGGGATGTGTGTTGCATATATCATGTTCACCGTCCGCACTTGTGGGGGGAACCTCTTCTGTCCTCCGGTGTTCGGCTGTCGGGTCTCTTCCTCGTCATCGCTATGTGGCCCCTTATCTTTGTTTTCGGCAATTAACTTGCCGGCCTGCTTGAATACCCAACAATCCCTATTGGTGTGGTTGGCTGGCTTGTCGGGGGTGCCGTGTATTTGGCACGAGCGATCGAGTATGCGGTCCAAACTGGACGGGCCTGGCGTACTTTGTTTAAATGGCTTTTTCCACTGACCGGGTTTAGAGCCTTTGAATCCGGCATTGACTGCCATGTCTTCAGTATTATCGCTATTAATACGGCGCTTATGTTTGTTGCGACATGACCTGTTATTGCCGTCCTTGGTATCCGAAGTACCATGGTTTTTTGACATGTTATTGCTGTGAGCCAGCCAGCTGTCTTCTCCCGCACAAAAGCGGGTCATGAGTGTCGTGAGGGCTGCTATAGATTTCGGCTTTTCCTGACCAAGGTGCCGGGCTAGCCACTCGTCACGGATGTTGTGTTTGAAAGCCGCTAAGGCCTCTGCATCCGGACAGTCGATGATTTGATTTTTCTTTGTAAGGAACCGAGTCCAGAATTGTCTGGCCGACTCTTCTGGCTGCTGAATTATGTGGCTCAAGTCATCGGCATCTAGCGGCCGCACATAAGTGCCCTGAAAGTTGTCGAGGAATGCGGCTTCCAGATCTTCCCAATAGCTAATGGAATCTGCTAGCAAGCTGTTAAGCCAATGCCGCGCTGGTCCTTTGAGCTTTAGTGGGAGGTATTTGATGGCGTGTAAGTCATCACCGCGGGCCATGTGGATGTGGAGGAGGAAATCCTCGATCCATACCGCAGGATCTGTAGTGCCGTCGTATGATTCAATATTTACAGGTTTGAAACCTTCTGGGATTTGATGATCCATTACTTCGTCTGTGAAGCATAAAGGGTGTGTGGCACCTCTGTATTGGGCTATATCGCGACGCATCTCGAATGGGTCTTGCCCACTGTGTTCGGCCCGGACGGATTTACTTTTACTGTATCCGGCGTGACGTTTGTCGTCTCGCATAGTGGCGCGCCCTCATGATCCGTAGATCGATCTTGCATTCTTTGCATTGTCCTACAATACGTCTCGCAGGTCTGGTGTGTTTCCCCATGTTTTTTATTTGAATGGCGTCGGGGTGCGGGCTGAGCTTTTGACTGGAATGCCTCTCTATCACGGCCACGAGGTGGCCGATCAGCCGCATCATACGCTTCTTCCTCCAGTCAGGGTAGCAACCTGCACTTTGGGTAACTCTTGGAGGGGCGCTCGAGTTTATATTCCTCGGCAGCGAGGATTTCAGTCCATCTGTCAGCTAGCAGATCTTGATCAGCTTGAAGCTGCTGCTGCTTTTTCTTCAGGCTATTTGCCGTGGCCATAAGCCGGCGTTTGAAGCGCTCTTGTTCGACGGGGTCCTCTGGCATGGCGAATTCGTCGTCGCCAAGGCTTGTCTCGTCTTCGGAGGGGGGTATGTAATTATCATCCTTCTCCTTTCCGTCTGCCGCTCTCTCAGGAGGGCTGGCTCCTCCATCCTCCTGCTCTAAATCTTGCTGGAGGGGATTGTTGTTGTCTTCGGCACTATCCGGAGTGTTATTATCTCCTGTGCCAGTATCACCACTTTTGCTTTGGCGGGACTTAGAGCGGTGCTGCTGACGTCGGCGCTTGGGTTGCTTCTTGGAGGGGTCATCCTCCGCTATCTTGTCGCCATTGCCTTTTTTGGGTGTATCCACCATGTATATATCATATGATGAGGTGGCTTTCCAGTGCCCTATAGGCGCTGGTTCATGTTCGTCTCCTACATCGTCGTCCATACCGTCGATGTCTTCGGAGTTGAAGTCGAGCATGTCGGTTAAATCATCGACAGTGGCTACGAAGTGGGTGGTGGGTGGGCGTCGAATTTCTTCGTCGTCCGCATCCCAATCCTGTTGGCCATAGTCCGGCCAGGGCTCTCCTGACAAGGAGAGAGACCTTAGTGAATTCAGAATGTCGCCGAAGGGCGAGTGCTGAAAGATATCCGCGGCGGTGAATTCCATGATCGGCGCCCAATCGGATTCGATTGGCAGGGGCGCGGAAGGTTCGGAGTCTAGAAAAGATTCCGGCACCTTGGAGTCACGGGCTTCGCACAGGATGAGGCTGGTGTTCGGCTTGATCGCCGTTGAGACCGCAGCCCCCGAGGCGGTGTCTAGCCACCCGTCCTCGATCGGCGTAGTTGGCTCCGAGCTAAGGGTCGGAGCTGATGCGGGCGCGGCCTCCAGGGCACTGTTCGGTGGCAGAGCTAGGTCATACCCATCGTGACAGTGCGGCGCGCTCGGCTGTGGCTCAAATCCGTCGAAGATCAAGTCCCCGCGGATGTCAGCCATGTAGTTCAAACTTCCAAATCTGACCTGATGGCCGGGGGCGTAGCTTTCAATCTGCTCTAGATGGCCAAGCGAATTAGCCCGCAGTGCAAAGCCGTCGAATATGAAGATCTGTCCGGGGAGAAAGGTCTCACCCTGGACCGCATCGTTGTTGATGATCGGAGGAGCCATCGGGCCTAAAAATGACGACACAGAGGAACTCTCAATGAAAGCACCAATGTCTGTGTCAAAACCGGCGGATCTCGGGTAGGGGGTCCCGAACTGTGCGTCTAGGCCGGATGGTAACAGGAGGCAGGGGACACGATGTTTTACCCAGGTTCGGGCCCTCTTGATGGAGGTAAAACCCTACGTCCTGCTTGATTAATATTGATGATATGGGTAGTACAAGAGTAGATCTACCACGAGATCAGAGAGGCTAAACCCTAGAAGCTAGCCTATGGTTTGATTGTATGTTATAGTTGTTGTGTCCTACGGACTAAAACCCTCCGGTTTATATAGACACCGGAAAGGGCTAGGGTTACACAAGGTCGGTTACAAAGGAGGAGATATCCATATCCGTATTGCCTAGTTTGCCTTCCACGCCAAGTATAATCCCATCCGGACACGAGACGAAGTCTTCAATTTTGTATCTTCATAGTCTAACAGTCCGGCCAATAGAGATAGTCCGGCTGTCCGGAGACCCCTTAATCCAGGACTCCCACAGTCGTCCTCCTCAACCCCCACTGCCACGATCCCTGCATACCCCCGTGAGCGCGCGCCGATCCTCCTCTCTTCCGCCCCCGCGCACGCGCTCGAACCCGTGATGGCCTCACCCTGCCTCGTCTGCGCGCGCGACCGCCATGGCCGCGTTCGGCCACCGCCGACCCCGCGCAGCCCAGCGCCCGTCTGCTGCCCCCACGCTTGCCCACCGCTCCTCCTATAGCATTCGCACCTAGCCTGGTCGCGCTCCTGCGCCTCGGGGCCACGCACGCGCGCGCCCGGGCCACGTCTCGCTCGCGTGCGCCTGCCCGTCGCCTCTCGTGTCTGCTGAACTGCTGTTGCGCCTCCGTCGCCCGCTCCCACCACGCAGCTGTGCTGCTCCCGGCCTCGTCGCTCGACCGCACATGGGTCGCGTCGCCCTGCTCGTTGCTCCTCGGGCGCTGCTCGCGCAGCCTGCTGCTCCGCTCGTCGCTAGCCGCCGCTCCCAGCGTGCCCCGCCTCCGCCCGCGCCGCCTGGCCGCGTGGCCTCCCCACACGCGCCACCCGCGACCGCCTCCCCACTGCGCCGCCCGGCAGGCTTCCTCGTCGCCGGTGGCCTCGCCTCTTGCCCTCGGCGGCCTCGTCCCGCCCTGCGGGCGAGTGCCCACTCGGGTACGCCCGCAACCGAACGCCCGCACCCACTAAGGCCCAATGGCCCTATGACAATGGGGCCCCATGCCGAGAACGTTTCAACAAAAAAAAGGGAAAAAATAATTATTAATTAATTAATTAACTTAATTAATCTTAATTAATTAATTAAAGAATTAGTTAAACTAATTAATCCTGATTAGATTAACCTAATCAATTAACTAAACCCTAATTAACCTAACAGAGTATGATAGGTGGGTCCCACTGGACCCACGCGTCAGTTTGACCCAGTCAACCCCTGTTGACTGCTGACGTCAGCATGACATCATGCTAATGTCATAAATCCAATTTTGAATTAAATTAAATAATTAATTAAATTCCAGAAATTAATAAAATCTTTAGAAAATAATATCTTTTAATTCGTAGCTCGAATGGAAAAACTTTGTACATGAAAGTTGCTCAGAACGACGAGACAAATCCGGATACGCAGCCCGTTCGTCCGCCATGCATCCTTAGCATGGCAAACACGCAAGTTTCCCCCTCCGGTTCATCTGTCTGAAAATGCAAAACACCGGGAATACTTTCCCGGATGTTTTCCCCCTTCACCGGTACCACCTCGTACCGTGTTAGGGCACATCTAGCTTCACGCTTGTCATGACATGCATCGTCATGCATTTGTTTGCATTGTATTTATTATTTCTTGCCCCTCTTCTCTCGCTAGACACCGAGATCGACGCCGCTGCTACCCAGTACGGCTAAGGTGTTGACGACCCCTCTCTCTTGCCAGAGCAACCAGGCAAGCCCCCCCCCCTTGATCACCAGATATCGCCTACTCTCCTCTATACTGCTTGCATTAGAGTAGTGTAGCATGTTACTGATTTCCGTTCATCCTATCCTGATGCATAGCCTGTCATTGTTGCTACAACTGTTGATACCTTACCTGCAATCCTAAATGCTTAGTATAGGATGCTAGATTATCATCAGTGGCCCTACATTCTTGTCTGTCTGCCATGCTATACTATCGGGCCGTGATCACTTGGGATCTGGTCACGGGTATATACTTATACATAAAATATGATACTTGTGGTGATTAAAGTCGGGTCGGCTCGTGGAGCACCCACGAGTGATTCACGGATTGGGGGCTGAAAGGACCTTTGTCCCAACGGACCTCTGTGTGGATCTTTGTGGCGAAGCGACAGGGCAGGTTGAGACCACCTAGGAGAGAGGTGGGCCTGGCCCTGGTCGGCATTCGCGGTTATTTCAAGATAACACATTTAACGAGATCTTGGTATTTGATCTGAGTCTGGCCACTGGCATATACGCACTAACCTTCTACGCGGGGACAGTTATGGGCACTCGATGTCGTGGTATCAGCCGAAGCCTTCGTGACGTTAGCAACTGAGCGGCGCGCGCCGGGTTGGACCGCGTAACGCAACTTCCTTTGTAATGGAGATTGCTAGGTCTGCTCTCCGGCCG
Source organism: Triticum urartu (assembly GCF_056163025.1). NCBI lineage: Eukaryota > Viridiplantae > Streptophyta > Magnoliopsida > Poales > Poaceae > Triticum > Triticum urartu. The sequence continues at coordinate 94,273,351 of NC_141878.1, read as the reverse complement.
CCCTCGCAACGTGCAGGTGTGCAATGGGCGATGGGCCCAGACCCCTGCGCCATAGGATTTAGACCGGCGTGCTGACCTCTCTGTTGTGTCTAGGTAGGGCTGCGACGTGTTGATCTTCCGAGGCCGGGCATGACCCAGAAAAGTGTGTCCAGACAAAGGGGATCGAGCGTGTTGGGAAATGTGGTGCACCCCTGCAGGGAAGTTAATCTATTCGAATAGTCGTGATCTTCGATAACAGGACGACTTGGAGTTGTACCTTGACCTTATGACAACTAGAACCGGATACTTAATAAAACACACCCTTCCAAGTGCCAGATACAATCGGTGGTCGCTTTCTCACAGGGCGACGAGGGAAGGATCATCGGTTAGAATTATGTTATGCGATGTTACTTGGTGAACTTACCATCTACTCTCTTCTCCTGCTGCAAGATGGAGGTTATCAGAAGCGTAGTCTTCGAAAGGATTAGCTATCCCCCCTTATTCCGGCATTCTGCAGTTCAGTCCACATATGATACCCTTAATCCATTTGATATCAATGCATACATATGTAGTGTAGCTCCTTGCTTGCGAGTACTTTGGTTGAGTACTCACGGTTGCTTTGCTCCCCCCCCCCTTTTTTCCCCTTCCTATACCCGATTGCTGCGACCAGACGATGGAGTCCAGGAGCCAGACACCACTGTCGATGACGACTACTACTACTCGGAAGGTGCCTACTACTACGTGCAGCCCGCTGGCGATGACCAGGAGTAGTTTAGGAGGATCCCAGACAGGAGGCATGCGCCTCTTTCGATCTGTATCCCAGTTTGTGCTAGCCTTATTAAGGCAAACTAGTTTAACTTATGTCTGTACTCAGATATTGTTACTTCCGCTGACTCGTCTATGATCGAGCTCTTGTATTCGAGCCTTCGAGACCCCTGGCTTGTAATATGACTTATTTTATTTGTAGAGTTGTGTTGTGGTATCTTCCCGTGAGTCCCTGATCTTGATCGTACACGTTTGCGTGTATGATTAGTGTACGATTGAATCGGGGGCGTTACAGACCACTTATACAAACCCCTGAGGACACAAGGGTGAATTTTCTTTTGTCTAAGGACCTCAAATCCTGGGATGTGGAAGTGGTGCGGGGCTGTTTTGATGACTGGGTGGCGAATGAAATTCTCCATCTCTCTATCAGTCAACATGGAGCTGATGACTTTGCCGTGTGGCCACACAATAAGTTTGGGATCTACATGGTTAACTGTGTATAATTTGGCCAAGTCTTTTGTCTTCTGTAAAGACCTTAGTGTGGATGGCAGGGGGCTCAGCTCCAACCTTCGTTCTGAGGAGAAGCACTGGAAAGCGCTATGGGCCATCAAGGCTCCTCGGAAGATGAAAATTGTCCTTTGGTGAATTTCTCATGATTGTCTTCCCATTGGTTTCCAACTTCAGCGATGCCATATTGTTAAGGAGGATGGTTGTTGTTGTTTCTATGGTAGGGTGGAGAGGGTGGAGCATCTACTTCTCTTTTGCCCGTTTGCTCGTGAAGTCTGGAAGTTGGTGAAGGAGACCTGTTCCCTCCAATTGTGCAGGAAGAAACTTGTCAACGCCAAGCAATGGATTTTTGACTTCCTTGATCGAGGTTCCTCCCTTTCAGGTACGGTTCTTGCTGTAACAGCTTGGCACATTTGAGAGGCTAGAAATGATGCTCGCAACAATGCTACTGTGTTGCTTTGTTGTAGGGTGGCTGAGAAGATTAAAGCTTATCTGAATCTGATTGTGCATCATTTTTCCAAAACTAGTTCGACCTCTAGGCGTGAGTCCTCTGTCAGTGGCTCTATGGACTCCAACAGCGAAAGGATCAGTCATTATTAACGTGGATGTTGCACTGTTCTCGAGCTCTCAAAGGATGGGAATCGGCATTGTGATACGGAACCACAACGGAAAATGCTTGTTGGCCTGTAATAAGCAGTCTGAAGGGATCATGATGCCTGAACTTGCTTAGGCTTTGGCTTGCCACCATGCCCTTGCCCTTGCCCGTGATGAGGGCTTCTCTAAAATAATCCTAGCCTCTAACTGTCTCTCTTTGGTCCAAAGACTTGGTGTTGCCTTCAGGGATCGATCTACAGTAGGTACGATGATTGCTGACATTGAATCTCCGGCAGCAGGTTTTCAAGCTTGCTCTTTTATTCATGTAAAACATTTGTTGAATGTACTAGCACACAATTGCTCGTAGCTGTGAGCATACTCCGAGTCAAATCTATCGTGGTGTAAGAGCATCTACAACTGGACCTCTCAAACTCATCTCATACGCTCGAGCGGGTCGCCCAGTCACTGCTCGGTCGCGAAAATCTAACCCAGACGGACGCCTTAAACGGGCCTCAAATGCACGGGCTGATCGACATCTCTCATATCCAGCCCAAATATGAGGCGGAGATGGGGCGCCCAGGCACGCCCGCTGACCCTGCTGCAGGTCAACGGTCCCACCTGCAGCGCCCGAAACTCCTCCCTCTCTCATTGATGCAACCAAATTTTATTCCCACGTCGCCAGGTGAGGCAGACGCCGCCCGGCTTGAATAGTTGCGCCAGCGGATGGCGGCAAGCTTGGTGTTGTTGTGTAGGTCTATCAATTCTCGAGATAAATTTGACATTAGATTGCATTTCATGGACTGATGATTGTTCATCGAGTGTCAAATTTGTTTGGATCATATATGTTGATACGATTTTTATTTTATTTTGATGCAAAGACACATAGTAATCCAAAAAAGCTAACCCTAATGTTCCCCATGTGAAGGAGATAGACCCTGACTATGAATCTTTTATGTGATAAAGATAGAAGATTCATAGTAAGGGTCCATATCCTTAATAAAGAATGCAATGATGTCAGAAGCTTATTCCGTTTGGACGACCCGAATATTTAAGCTGGTCGACTAGCTCATCACTCGACGAGGTGTGAAAATGTTAAGTATGAGCAATTTTCGATGTCCAGGCGACAAGATGGACGGGATGATCGACATACATGGCCCTGCATGTAACAGATGTTTTGAAAATAGGATATGTGGTTATAAATTATAAAATTTAAGGCACGCCCGGTCATTACCCGCGGACGCGCATTTGAGGGCCCAAATTTGCAACCTTCGGCTGTAAATGCTCTGAATAAAGTGCTGCTACTCTAAAAAAAACTAGAACAAGATGTCTTTAATGACAGCAGCATAAGGTGATCCAAATCTTCAGGTGAGTCCCCATATCAGCAGCAATAGATACCGACTTTGCCCTTCAGCATCACGTAGAGCAACTCCCCCATCCTGCCAACGCCTCGCCCGGAGGGAAGGATCCGTTCACATTGATCTGGCGTGACGTTGGCATAAACAATAAAAAAACAAATATGTATTTTCAGGTAGGCCGTTTTTTTTTTGCCGTTGGGCCACAATTTTGGTTTTTCTGTACAGCCTAAATTTCACAAATTCAAACTGAACATATGCTAGGCTAGCCGATCGCTGCTGCTACGACAGAACAACGCTGTTTCAATTTTACTCGATCATACATGATAGAAGGAAAAAGATGTGAGCTCGAGCATGCAAAAACAGATGCGCAATAAAATAACTTCACAACGAAAAGTAAAATACTCATGAGAGTTACTCTATCCCAGCTAGCCCAGGAGATGGCACAGCCTACGCACTACAAAAATTTCCAGACATTGCATAACAAGAAAAACTCAGACCATCCTTAACCACGATTCAAACAGACCCAGACCTTACCACTCCAAAACTGAGAGTTGGGAGATATTCAACAAAAATGAACTTTATCAAGCACCTTACTGCATTCCTAAGATATAATCTAGAGCAGGTCAGCGACATTGGCCGGGAGCTCCTCAATGACCACGTTGTAGAACTTCTGGATGTCAAACAGCATCCTCTCATCTTCACGGGTGACAAAGTTGATGGCAACTCCCTTCCTCCCGAACCGACCACTACGACCAATGCGATGGAGGTAGTTCTCAGGCTGAGTCGGCAGGTCGTAGTTGATGACAAGGGAGACTTGCTGCACATCAATACCACGGGCCAGCAGGTCAGTGGTGATGAGCACACGAGAAGATCCAGATCTGAACTCCCTCATGATGATGTCCCTAGTGTTCTGGTCCATGTCCCCGTGCGTGGCAGAGACAGTGTGGTCCCTTCCCCTCATCTTGTCGGTGAGCCAGTCCACCTTGCGGCGGGTGTTCACAAAGATGACACTCTGGGTAATTGCCAAGGTCTCGTACAGGTCACAGAGTGTATCCAGCTTCCACTCTTCCTTCTCCACATTGACATAGAACTGCTTGATACCCTCAAGGGTAAGCTCATCTCTCTTGACGAGAATCCTCACGGGCTTGTTCATGAACTTGCGGGTAATCTCAAGGGCCTCAGGAGGCATGGTAGCAGAGAACACCCCAACCTGAATCTTTGATGGAAGAAGCTGGAAGATATCATAGATCTGCAACAGATAAAGTCGCCTGTTAGTTAGCTAATTAAGCAACATGACGTACAACAGTTAGTAGTTGGTGTACAAATCATAGAAAAAATATAAATTGGAGTATCAATAGTAATTAAGTAAAATATTATAAATAATGACGCATGTAAAAGACAAATAGTCTCTACATTTAGAATGTAAATGTACTCCCTCCATCCTAAAATAAGTGTCTCAGCCTTAGTACAATTTTGAACTAAGTTACAAAGTTGACACTTATTTTGGGACAGAGGAATAGACTAGTATAAATGATGAAGAAGCAAGTTGCAGCTATACCATAGAAATAGTAACATGTAAATAATATCACATGTGAATGAACATGTGCACACAGAAGCTTCTAAGTTTTAAAGACACATAGTAAAAACAATCTGCAGAATTCTAAGTAATTATGTGTAAGAAGTAGACCTGATCCTTGAAACCACGTGAAAGCATCTCATCAGCTTCATCCAACACAAACATCTTGATGTTATCTGGGCGGAGGGATTGCCTGCGCAACATATCAAACACACGACCAGGTGTGCCAACAACAACATGCACCCCACTGGCAAGAATCCTTTGGTCCTCACGAACAGAAGTTCCACCAACACAAGCATGCACCTTGACGCCTAAGTAGTCACCAAGAGCACGCATGACCTTCTCAATCTGCTGTGCAAGCTCACGGGTTGGAGCAAGGACCAATGCCTGGCACTCAACCAATCCATAGTCAAGCTGCTGCAAGATTCCAGAACAGAAGGTGGCAGTTTTTCCTGTTCCAGACTGAGCTTGCTGAATCACATCAAGACCCTTACAGAAGGGAACAATTCCTCTTTGCTGAATGGCTGATGGCTTCTCAAAACCTACAAATAGAAGTGTTTGTATTTGTAAGATGACCAAACTATATTGTTTAAGAGTGTCGAAGGAAAGCAAAACTCATCCTCACATTACAAAAGTTGGTTCTTATACAGAAAAAAAACATGTAACACATTAGCAACAAGGCACAAGGATGCATTTGAAATGAAAAACATGATAAAAGATGTGCATCTCATGGCAATTCCCAAAGTTTAACTGCAGCAATGCTGCTATCAAGGGCGATGGAATATGAGACTGCCATCTGGTGGAGGAAACCCGAGGGGAACCTCAACATCAGAAGGCTCACTTGTGACGTTTGCTTGGGAATATACAAACATGGAAAGTTCGCTCCAAGTAAAGCAAGAGGACTCGGATGTCCTCCCATCACACAGAAAGTAGTTTTCATACAGAAATAGCACAACGTGCAAAAAACAAAACAGATGGAATGCGTTTGAAATGAAATGCACACAAAACAGATGTGTGTCTCATGGCAATTCCCAAAGTTTAAGTGCAACAATGGTGCTATCAAGGGCGATGGAATATGAGACAGCCAACTGGTGGAGGAAACCCCAGAGGAACCTCAACATCAGGGGGCTCACTTTGTGACGTTTGCTTGGAATATACAAACATGGAAAGTTTGCTCCACATAGAAGCAAGAAGACTCGGATGTCCTCCCATCACACAGAATATGGTTTTTATACAGAAAATAAGCACAATAACCAAACTGAAACATGCAATCCATTACCAACAAGGCATAAGAATGTGTATGAAACAAAATGCACACAATAACAGATGTGCGTCTCATGGCAATTCCCAAAGTTTAACTGCCGCTATGCTGCTATCAAGGGCGATGGAATATGAGACTACCATCTGGTAGAGGAAACCCTAGGGAAACCTCAACATCAGGGGGCTCACTTTGTGACATTTGCTTAGGAATATACAAACATGAAATGTTTGCTCCACATAAAGCAAGAAGACTCGGTAGTCCTCCCATCACACAGAAAATGGTTTATACAGAAGAAAGGCAGATCGTGTAGATTAAAACAGACTGCTATCAAGGGCTATGGAATATGAGATTACAAACTGATGGAAGTATACCATATGCATAGATGCCTCTAAGAAGGTTCTCTTGGAGACCCATGTCATCAAAACTTTCATGCACCTCATCATACGAGGTGAAAAACTCCCCAGTGTCACCTTGGTTCCTGCATATTCATAATCATGCAATCTGTTGAGCAAAAAAGGAGAGCTTAAAATGGCCCCCAAAGGCTGAGACAATAAATTGGTAGAGTTGACTTACAGTAACTCGGTCATCTTGCTGTCATACTGCTTAGCATCAAACTGCGAACCCTCTGGTGCCATTCCTGCCATGGCTGTATTGAACAAAAACAGGAGCATGTTAACAGAAAGCAGTGGCAGGAATTTTGGTACCAAACAACCATTGATTGCATACATAATAGCATTAGACTATCCCACTTAAGTGGACACAAATCCCAGATGATGTTCTATTCGAACAGGAAAAGAAAGAAGTCAAATTAACAAGATTGCACCTCGAAATAACCATGCGAACTTTACAAACTAGGTCAGTTTAGCAGTATGCAGGACACATGGCCAGCAATAACTGGAGGCAAAAAAAAGCAAGCCAATAGCTTTCCGTGATTCCTGACACTACTCTCAACATGTTTGTGTAGTTCACATAGATGATAGATCACAACTAACAACACAAACAGTGTACCTAACTCTGAAGGAGCACATGCACATGCGATAATTATAGGCATCAAAAGCACGCCAATAGAACCTAGCACTCAAGTTCAACAAGTACATGTACTTCCCACGATTCTTCCTTCACCCATTATGGGACACAGAACACTACTCAAGACGTTTGTTCCCAGGTACTGGTTCACACCGGTCACAACTAACAAAAGTAGACAGTGTACCTAACCAAACGAAGCAAAGCATGCACAGTCCCCCAGTCCACAGTACGCAGCGCACACCATTAGACGTGTAAAACGAAATCATCATCAAGAGCCTAGCCTAAATCTGTCTAACCCACTAGACAAGGCTAAACTAGCAGGAAACTAAATCGCGCATGAAGCTAAAAAATTCTCTGAGACCGAGGCTGCGGAACCTAAATCGCTGAATCTCGAGATCGATCCCCTCCCGCAAACGCCCGGGGAAAAAACCTCCCCTCCCGCCGACTGTCCCCCAGATCCAGTACCACAACGGAACTAACCATACCCAGATCGATCCAGTACGAAGCCAGACACGGCCCAGCCCAGATCGATCGAGCACGACCGAACGCCGCCGACCACACGGGGAGAAAAAAGAAGCGGAGGAGAGATCTCCCCGGAGACGTTACCTGAAGCGCGCGGTGGGGAGGACGAAGTGCGATCCGGGGGCTTGGGGGCTGGTGCGCGCTGATCTGCCGAGCGAATCCGAGATCGGGGTCCCGGATTCGATCGGTTCGTCGGCGGAGGCGGTGGGGGTGGGGAGGGGAGAGGAGCTCTTTCCTGCGGTGGGAAGAGCGAGGGTTTGGTGGGCTGTGGGGAGAAGGAGAGAGAAAGCCGGCTTATATTGGTCCCCGACGGAAGCGGCGCGCGGCTCGACTCGTTCCCCTCTCTCGTCTCGCGTCTCGTCTCTCTCTCTCTCTCTCTGCGGGGGACGAGTAGGGTTTCTCTTTCTCCACTGTGATGGCTCCCGTGGGCTTTGGGTTTGGGTTGGGTAGTTGGGCCCCGACGCCCCGCCTCACGGCCCTTTTCCAGTAACACGAGTATTTTATTTCCTTGTATTGTTCTGGCAAGAGCATTATTATGTTTTTTTATTACTGCAAGTGTGCGAGCTGGATTTATTTGGTATTTTCCAGGAGTGCTGAACTGGACACGTCTCCTGGATGCAGCCGTGTGAACGTGGTGGCGCACACGACGGATCTGCCGCGTACAGCTCACCGCGTGCTTGATTTTTGGTTGATTGATGTAGCCCACACGGCCACGCCAAGGTACCAAAGAACCTTGGCCCCCAAGGAACATGCCCCCAACCGTTGATTACATGCCCCAACACGGCTACAGCACCCATGTTTGATTTTGAAAAAATTCAGTTTTTTTTTCTAATTTCCTTGTATGGGGTGCCACACACACCCCTATATTAATATAAGTATTATAAAATACTAGGAAATTTTAAAAAAAACTGAATTTTTTGAAAATCAAACATGGATGATGTATTTTCTTGGTCACGGATATTATGGGTGTCCATTCCTCACAAAACTAAAATGCGGGGTGGAATGGGCACCATGTTTGATATGCCAAGATTTCGGAATTTTTTTAAAAAAGTTGGTTTTTTCTAATATTATATTCATATAGGGTGTGTGACACCTGACAGCTCCAATGCATTTCCCTCGTATGGTCCTTTTAGCGTGTTATAGAAAAAATATTTGACCTTCATGGCAACTGGAATATACCTAGTTTAAGTATAAAATAAGTAATCGATGTATCACTGTAATTTATTTATTGTTGCGAAAAATATCTTGATCTATTACAAAAGTTCATCAGAAGTAAAAGACACCTCAAACATAATGAAAATTACATGAAGGTCTCACATTGCACTTATGTACTCCCTTCGTTTCTAAATACTTGTCTTTCTAGATATTTCAACAAGTGACTACATATGAAGCAAAATGAGTGAATTTGCATTCTAAAATATGTCTATATACATTCGTATGTGGTATTCCATTTGAAATCTCTAAAAAGACAAATATTTAGGAACGGAGGGAGTACATCTTTAGTAAACCAAATTGTTTGTCACTATCCTTCTTAACGGATAGAGTTAGGGGGTGTTTGGTTGTAAGGGACTAGACTTTTTTTAGTCCCAGGGACTAAAGAAAAAAGACCCTCCAGTAGAGTCTTTTTCTAGTCCTTAAAGAAAAAGACCCTCCTGTTTGGTTACATAGTAGGGATTAAAAGGGACTCTTTCTAGTCTGGTCTCTGTAACCAAACATGGCCATAGTCATCATCAATGCTAATCTCTCTCAAAGAAGTAAGATATTGAATCATTTTGTACTAATCTACTTTGCACTCACATAACATTATATGTCACATAAGAATTCACCAATGCAATAAACTTGCAAACTTTATATATGTGCAAACTTATCGTCACATTATGATCTCAAAAGAGTTATAAGAGATGGTGCAATCCCTTCAGTGGCGTGTCGTCCCCGAGCCGAAGGTAAATGTCGGCATGGTGTATGGCAAGCACGCTACGGACGCGAGGCGTGACCGTCATGCATGTCACGCGAGGCACCATGCCCGGATGGCCAGGGAAGCTCTCGTGGTCGCAGAGTCACACGCCATCGGGCTCGACCGCTCGGCCACGTCCTGAAGGAAATATGCCCTGGAGACAATAATAAAGTTGTTTTTTATATTTCCTTATATCATGATAAATGTTTATTATTCATGCTAGAATTGTATTAAACGGAAACTTAGTACATGTGTGAATACATAGACAAAACAGAGTGTCCCTAGTATGCCTCTACTTGACTAGCTCATTAATCAAAGATGGTTAAGTTTCCTGACCATAAACATGTGTTGTCATTTGATTAACAAGATCCATCATTAGAGAATGATGTGATGGACAAGACCCATCCGTTAGCTTAGCATTATGATCATTTAGTTTTATTGCTATTGCTTTCTTCATGACTTATACATATTCCTCTCACTATGAGATTATGCAACTCACGAATACCGGAGGAACACTTTGTGTGCTATCAAACGTCACAACGTAACCGGGTGATTATAAAGATGATCTACAGGTGTCTCCAAAGGTGTTTGTTGAGTTGGCATATATCAAGATTAGGATTTGTCACTTTATGTTTCGGAGAGGTATCTCTGGGCCCTCCCGGTAATACACATCACTATAAGCCTTGCAAGCAATGTGACTAATGAGTTAGTTGCGGGATGATGCATTACGGAACGAGTAAAGAGACTTGTCAGTAACGAGATTGAACTAGGTATGATGATACCGACGATCGAATCTCGGGAAACTAACATACCTATGACAAAGGGCATGACGTATGTTGTTATGCGGTTTGACCGATAAAGATCTTCGTAGAATATGTAGGAACCAATATGAGCATCTAGGTTCCGCTATTGGTTATTGACCAGAGATGTGTCTCGGTCATGTCTACATAGTTCTCGAACCCGTAGGGCCCACACGCTTAACGTTCGATGACGATTTGTATTATGAGTTATGTGTTTTGGTCATCGAAGTTTGTTCGGAGTCCCAGATGAGATCACGGACATGACGAGGAGTCTCGAAATAGTCAAGAGGTAAAGATTCATATATTGGAAGGTTGTATTTGGACATCGGAATGGTTCCGAGTGATTCGGGTATTTCACCGGAGTACCGAGGGGTTACCGGAACCCCCCGGGGAAGTGTTGGGCCAACATGGGCCTAAGGGAGAGAGAGGGAAGCCCGCGGGGGTGGCGCTGCCCCTTCCCTTTCCCTCTCCCTCTCCTTCCTATTCCCTCCGGTGGAAGAAAGGAAAGGGGGGGCGAATCCTACTTGGACTAGGAGTCCAAGTAGGACTCCCCCCATGGCGCGCCCCTCCTGGCCGCCGGCCTCTCTCCCCCTCCTTTATATACGTGGGCAGGGGGACCCCAAAGGCACACCAAGAGTTCTCTTAGTCGTGTGCAGTGCCCCCCTACACAGTTTACTCCTCCGGTCATAGCGTCGTAGTGCTTAGGCGAAGCCCTGCGCGGATCACATCACCATCACCGTCGTCACGCCGTCGTGCTGACGGAACTCTCCCTCGACCCTCTACTGGATCAAGAGTTCGAGGGACGTCATCGAGCTGAACGCGTGCTAAACACGAAGGTGACGTACGTTCGGTACTTGGATCGGTTGGATCATGAAGACGTTCGACTACATCAACCGCGTTAACCTAACGCTTCCACTTTCGGTCTACAAGGGTACGTGGACACACTCTCCCCATCTCGTTGCTATGCATCTCCTAGATAGATCTTGCGTGATCGTAGGAATTTTTTTGAAATTGCATGCTACGTTCCCCAACAGTGGCATCCGAGCCAGGTTTATGCGTAGATGATATGCACGAGTAGAACACGAAGAGTTGTGGGCGATAATAGTCATACTTCTTACCACCAACATCTTACTTTGAGTCGGCGGTATTGTTGGATGAAGCGGCCCGGACCGACATTACATGACCGTGTTCATGAAACTGGTTCTACCGACGTGCTTCACACACAGGTGGCTAGCGGGTGTCTGTTTCTCCAACTTTAGCCGAATCGAGTTTGACTACGGTCGGTCCTTGTTGAATGTTAAAACAGCACACTTGATGAAAAATCGTTGTGGTTTTGATGCATAGGTAAGAACGGTTCTTGCTAGAAGCCCATAGCAGCCACGTAAAACTTGCAACAACAAAGTAGAGGACGTCTAACTTCTTTTTGCAGGGCATGTTGTGATGTGATATGGTCAAGACTGAAGGAAATATGCCCTAGAGGCAATAATAAAGTTGTTATTTATATTTCCTTATATCGTGATAAATGTTTATTATTCATGCTAGAATTGTATTAACCGGAAACTTGGTACATGTGTGAATACATAGATAAACAGAGTGTCACTAGTTTGCCTCTACTTAACTAGCTCATTGAATCAATGATGGTTATGTTTCCTAACCATAGACATGAGTTGTCATTTGATTAACGGGATCACATCATTAGAGAATGATGTGATTGACTTGACCCATCCGTTAGCTTAGCACGATGATCGTTTAGTTTGTTGCTATTGCTTTCTTCATGACTTATACATGTTCCTATGACTATGAGATTATGCAACTCTCGAGTACCGGAAGAACACTTTGTGTGCTACCAAACGTCACAACGTAACTGGGTGATTATAAAGGTGCTCTACAGGTGTCTCCGATGGTACTTGTTGAGTTGGCATAGATCGAGATTAGGATTTGTCACTCCAATTGTCGAAGAGGTATCTCTGGGCCCTCTCGGTAATGCACATCACTACAAGCCTTGCAAGCATTGTGACTAATGAGTTAGTTGCGGGATGATGCATTACGGAACGAGTACAGAGACTTGCCGATAACGAGATTGAACTAGGTATAAGGATACCAACGGTCAAATCTTGGGCAAGTAACATACCGATGACAAAGGGAACAACGTATGTTGTTATGCGGTTTGACCGGTAAAGATCTTCGTAGAATATGTAGGAACCAATATGAGCATCCAGGTCCCGCTATTGGTTATTGACTGGAGACGAGTCTCGGTCATGTCTACATAGTTCTCGAACCCGTAGGGTCCGCACGCTTAAAGTTCAGTGACGATCGGTAATATGGGTTTATGTGTTTTGATGTACCGAAGGTAGTTCGGAGTCCCGGATATGATCATGGACATGACGAGAAGTCTCGAAATGGTCGAGACATAAAGATCGGTATATTGGAAGCCTATATTTGGACATCGGAATAGTTCCGGATGAAATAGGGATTTTACCGAAGTACCGGGAGGTTACCCGAACCCCCCGGTAAATGTATGGGCCTTATTGGGCCATAGTGGAGATAGAGAGGAAACCAGGGCAGGCCACGCGCCCCTCTCCCTTTGGTCCGAATTGGACTAGGAGGGGGGCGGCGCCCCCTTTCCTTCCTCCCTCTCCCCCCTTCCTTCTCTCCTAGTCCAACTAGGAAAGGGGGGAATCCTACTCCCGGTGGGAGTGGGACTCCTCCTGGCGCGCCCTGCTAGGGCCGGCCAGCCTCCCCCTTGCTCCTATATATACGGGGGCAGAGGGGTACCCCAAGACACACAAGTTGATCAGTTGATCTTTTAGCCGTGTGCGGTGCCCCCTCCACCATAATCCACCTCGGTCATATCGTAGCGGTGCTTAGGCGAAGCCTTGCGTCCGTAGTATCATCATCACCATCATCACACCGTCGTGCTGACGAAACTCTCCCTCGAAACTCTGCCGGATCAGAGTTCGTGGGACGTCACCGAGCTGAACGTGTGCTGAACTCGGAGGTGCCGTATGTTCGGTACTTGGATCGGTCGGATCGTGAAGACGTACGACTACATCAACCGCGTTCTCATAACGCTTCCGCTTACGGTCTACGAGGGTACGTGGACGACACTCTCCCCTCTCTTTGCAATGCATCACCATGATTTTGCGTGTGCGTAGGAATTTTTTTCCCCAACAGTGGCATCCGAGCCAGATTTATGCGTAGATGTTATATGCACGAGTAGAACACAAAGGAGTTGTGGGCGTGGGTATATACATACTGCTTGCCGTCACTAGTTGATTCTTGATTCAGCGGCATTGTTGGATGAAGCGGCCCAGACCGGCATTACGCGTACGCTTACGCGAGACTGGTTCTACCGATGTGCTTCGCACACAGGTGGCTAGTGGGTGTCTGTTTCTCCGGCTTTAGTTGAATAGGATTCAATGAACAGGGTTCTTTCTGAAGATCAAAAAGCAATTACTATACCGCGTTGTGGTTTTTGATGCGTAGGTAAGAATGGTTCTTGCTCAGCCCGTAGCAGCCACGTAAAACATGCAACAACAAAGTAGAGGACGTCTAACTTGTTTTTGAAGGGCATGTTGTGATGTGATATGGTTAAGACATGATGCTAAATTTTATTGTATGAGATGATCATGTTTTGTAACACAGTTATCGGCAACTGGCAGGAGCCATATGGTTGTCGCTTTATTGTATGAAATGTAATCGCCATGTAATTGCTTTACTTTATCACTAAGCGGTAGCGATAGTCGTGGAGGCAATAGTTGGCGTGACGACAACGATGCTTCGATGGAGATCAAGGTGTCAAGCCGGTGACGATGGTGATCATGACGGTGCTTTGGAGATGGAGACCACACACACAAGATGATGATGGCCATATCATATCATTTATATTGATTGTGTGTGATGTTTATGTTTTATGCATCTTATTTTGCTTAGGTCGACAGTAGCATTATAAGATGATCTCTCACTAAATTTCAAGGTATAAGTGTTCTCCCTGAGTATGCACCTTTGCGAAAGTTCGTCGTGCCAAGACACCACATGAAGATCGGGTGTGATAAGCTCTACGTTCACATACAACGGGTGCAAGCCAGTTTTGCACACGCATAATACTCGGGTTAAACTTGACGAGTCTAGCATATGCAGATATGGCCTCGGAACACTGAGACCAAAAGGTCGAGCGTGAATCATATAGTAGATATGATCAACATTGTGATGTTCACCATTGAAAACTACTCCATCTCACGTGATGATCGGACATGGTTTAGTTGATATGGATCCCGTGATCACTTAGATGATTAGAGGGATGTTTTTCTAAGTGGGAGTTCTTAAGTAATATGATTAATTGAACTTTAATTTATCATGAACTTAGTACCTGATAGTATTTTGCATGTCTATGTTGTTGTAGATAGATGGCCCGTGCTGTTGTTGCGTTGAATTTTAATGCGTTCCTTGAGAAAGCAAAGTTTAAAGATGATGGTAGCAATTACACGGACTGGGTCCGTAACTTGAGGATTATCCTCATTGATGCACAGAAGAATTACGTCCTGGAAGCACCGCTAGGTGCCAAACCTATTGCAGGAGCAACGCCAGATGTTATGAACGTCTAGCAGAGCAAAGTTGATGACTACTCGATAGTTCAGTGTACCATGCTTTACGGCTTAGAACCGGGACTTCAACGACGTTTTGAACATCATGGAGCATATGAAGTCTCCAATAAGTTCTACAACTGCAAGATGGAGGAGAATAGTTCTGTCAGTGAACATATACTCAGAATGTCTGGGTACCACAACCACTTGACTCAATTGGGAGTTAATATTCCTGATGATAGTGTCATTGACAGAGTTCTTCAATCACTACCACCAAGCTACAAGAGCTTTGTGATGAACTATAATATGCAAGGGATAAATAAGACGATTCCCGAGCTCTTCGCAATGCTAAAGGCTGCAGAGGTAGAAATCAAGAAGGAGCATCAACTGTTGATGGTCAACAAGACCACCAGTTTCAAGAAAAAGGGTAAAGGGAAGAGGGGGAACTTCAAGAAGAACGACAAGCAAGTTGCTGCTCAAGTGAAGAAACCCAAGTCTGGACCTAAGCCTGAGACTGAGTGCTTCTACTGCAAAGGGACTTGTCACTGGAAGCGGAACTGCCCCAAGAATTTGGCGGATAAGAAGGATGGCAAGGTGAACAAAGGTATATGTGATATACATGTTATTGATGTGTACCTTACTAATGCTCGCAGTAGCACCTGTGTATTTGATACTGGTTCTGTTGCTAATATTTGCAACTCCAAACAGGGGCTACGGATTAAGCGAAGATTGGCTAAGGACGAGGTGACGATGCGTGTCGGTGTCAAAACCGGCGGATCTCGGGTAGGGGGTCCCGAACTGTGCGTCTAAGGCGGATGGTAACAGGAGGCGGGGGACACAATGTTTACCCAGGTTCGGGCCCTCTTGATGGAGGTAATACCCTACGTCCTGCTTGATTGATATTGATGATATGAGTATTACAAGAGTTGATCTACCACGAGATCATATCGGCTAACCCTAGAAGCTAGCCTATGGTATGATTGTTGTTTTTCTACGGACTAAACCCTCCGGTTTATATAGACACCGGAGGGGGCTAGGGTTACACAGAGTCGGTTACAAGGGAGGAGATCTACATATCCATATTGCCAAGCTTTCCCTCCACACCAAGGAGAGTCTCATCCGGACACGAGACGAAGTCTTCAATCTTGTATCTTCATAGTCCAACAGTCCGGCCAAAAGATATAGTTCGGCTGTCCGGAGACCCCCTAATCCAGGACTCCCTCGGTAGCCCCTGAACCAGGCTTTAATGACGATGAGTTTGGCACGCAGATTTGTCTTCGACATTGCAAGGCGGGTTCCTCCTCTGAATACTCCATAGAAGATTTTGAACACAAGGATAATGTATGACTCTGCAAAACAAGTTCCACATACCACCGTAGAGGGAATAATATTTCCACAAATCTAATATGTTGTCACGTTCGACAGCGTGACATCATACCACGGCCCGCACCGATTTTCTCAACCAGCTACTGCACATATCGCGAGGTGGTTTCCTTGGCACGTCTTGTTGAAGCAGAGATCGTGTCCCCTTATCACGGGATTCTCGTTAATACGGATGTGGGTAACCCAACCGCGCCATAAATTACCGCTCTTGGGGAATAAGAGGCTTTACCAGGTGAGTGGGGAGGCGCATCGCCTCTTCCGCCCTTATAAAGGGGCGAGGATTCACTCTTTTCACCGCACGCCTTCTTCCCGATTCATTCCCTTCTGCTCAAGCTCCAGCGCCCAAGCGTTCACCTTCTCTACCCACAAAAGGTCTTCCAAAGATGTCCGGATCCGGAGCAGGAGGCAAATGGATGGCCTCTACCGTCCGAGAGAAGGACATCAAAAAGCTTCGGGAGGCCGGGCATCTGGCCAAGAAAATCAGCCACCGTCTCCCGACGGCGGGACAGATCGTCCCCACTCCGGAACACCACGAGAGGGTTGTATTGCTCCCTCACATTGTCCGCGGGCTAGGGTTTCCCCTCCACCCGTTCGTTCGTGGCATTATGTATTATTATGGGATTGATCTTCACGATCTGTCCCCTAATTCCTTCCTCAATATCTCGACATTCATTATCGTGTGCGAGGCTTTTCTCCGCATTTCGCCGCACTTCGGTTTATGGCTGAAGGTTTTCAATGTGAAGCCCAAGGTGGTGGGCGGCGAGCATGCCGAGTGCGGGGGCGCTATGGTGAGCAAGATGCCCAACGTCATATGGCCAACGGGAACCTTTAATGATTCTGTCAAGGAGTGGCAACAGTACTGGTTTTACATCACTGAGCCGTGCGGCAAGGAACGGGCCGCCTCTCCCGAGTTTCGATCCGGCGCCCCTGTGCGGCTTACATCCTGGGTTAAGAAAGGCCTGGACTGGTCCTCGTCCGACGAACTGTCGGTGCTCCAGACGCGTGCTACGTCTTGAGCTTGCGTTGGCTTTCCCCGAAGAGGAAGGGATGATGCAGCAGAGTAGCGTAAGTATTTCCCTCAGTTTTTTAGAACCAAGGTATCAATCCAGTAGGAGCCCACGCTCAAGTCCCTCGTACCTGCACAAAGCGATAGCTACTCGCAACCAACGCGATTAGGGGTTGTCAAGCCCTTCACGGTCACTTACGAGAGTGAGATCTGATAGATAGAATATTTTTGGTATTTTTGATATAAAGATGCAAAGTAAAAAAGTAAAAGCAAAGTAAATAGCAAAGCAATATAAAAGTGATGGAGATTGATATTATGAGAATAGACCCGGGGGCCATAGGTTTCACTAGTGGCTTCTCTCAAGAGCATAAGTATTCTACGGTGGGTGAACAAATTACTGTTGAGCAATTGATAGAATTGTGCATAATTATGAGAATATCTAGGCATGATCATGTATATAGGCATCACGTCTGTGACAAGTAGATCGAAATGATTCTGCATCTACTACTATTACTCCACTCAGCGACCGCTATCCAGCATGCATCTAGAGTATTAAGTTAAAAACAGAGTAATGCCTTAAGCAAGATGACATGATGTAGAGAGATAAATTCATGCAATATGAAATAAACCCCATCTTGTTATCCTCGATGGCAACGATACAATACGTGCCTTGCTGCCCCTTCTGTCACTGGGTAAGGACACCGCAAGATCGAACCCAAAGCTAAGCACTTCTCCCATGGCAAGAACTACCAATCTAGTTGGCCAAACCAAACGGATAATTCGAAGAGACTTGCAAAGATAACCAATCATGCATAAAAGAATTCAGAGAGATTCAAATATTATTCATAGATAAACTTGATCATAAACCCACAATTCATCGGTCTCAACAAACACACCGCAAAAAGAAGAATATATCAAATAGATCTCCACGAGAGAGGGGGAGAACTTTGTATTGAGATTCAAAGAGAGAGAAGAAGCCATCTAGCTACTAACTATGGACCCGAAGGTCTGAGGTAAACTACTCACACTTCATCGAAGGGGCTAGGATGATGTAGAAGCCCTCCGTGATGACGACCCTCTTCCGGCGGAGCTCCGAAACAGGCCCCAGGATGGGATCTTGTGGATACAAAAAGTTGCGGCGGTGGAATTAGGGTTTTGGCTCCTGTTCTGATCGTTTTGGGGTACGTGTGTATATATAGGAGGAAGGAGTACGTCGGTGGAGCACCGAGGGGCCCACGAGGTAGGGGCGCGCCCTAGGGGGGGCGCCCCCCACCCTCGTGACCACCTCTTTGATCCCTTGCAGTAGGGTCCAAGTCTCCTGGATCACGTTCGGTGAGAAAATCACGTTTCCGAAGATTTTATTCCGTTTGGACTCCGTTTGATATTCTGTTTATCCGAAACACTGAAATAGGCAAAAAAACAGCAATTCTAGGCTGGGCCTCCGGTTAATAGGTTAGTCCCAAAAATAATATAAAAGTGGAAAATAAAGCCCAATATAGTCCAAAACAGTAGATAATATAGCATGGAGCAATCAAAAATTATAGATACGTTGGAGACGTATCAGGCATCCCCAAGCTTAATTCCTGCTCGTCCTCGAGTAGGTAAATGATAAAAAGAGAATTTTTGATGCGGAGTGCTACTTGGCATAATTTCAGTGTAAATCTTCTTAATTGTGGTATGAATATTCACATTAGAAAGATTCAAGACAAAAGTTTATATTGACATAGAAAATAATAATACTTCAAGCATACTAACAAAGCAATTATGTCTTCTCAAAATAACATGGCCAAAGAAAGTTATCCCTACAAAATCATATAGTCTGGCTATGCTCCATCTTCCCCACACAAAGTATTTAAATGATGCACAACCCCGTTGACAAGCCAAGCAATTGTTTCATACTCTAACTTTTTCAAAACTTTTTCAATCTTCACGCAATACATGAGCGTGAGTCATGGATATAGCACTATAGGTGGAATAGAATGGTGGTTGTGGAGAAGACAAAAAGGAGAAGATAGTCTCACATCAACTAGGCGTATCAATGGGCTATGGAGATGCCCATCAATAGATATCAATGTGAGTGAGTAGGGATTACCATGCAACGGATGCACTAGAGCTATAAATGTATGAAAGCTCAACAAAAGAAACTAGTGGGTGTGCATCCAACTTGCTTGCTCACGAAGACCTAGGGCAATTTGAGGAAGCCCATCATTGGAATATACAAGCCAAGTTCTATAACGTAAAATTCCCACTAGTATATGAAAGTGACAACATATGAGACTCTCTATATGAAGAACATGGTGCTACTTTGAAGCACAATATATGAGACTCGCTATATCATGGTGCTACTTTGAAGCACGAGTGTGGAAAAAAGGATAGTAGCATTGCCCCTTTTTATTTATTTATATTTTTTTGGGCCTTCTTTTTTTGGCCTTTCTCTTTTTTGGGGGGACAATGCTCTATTGAATGATGATCATCACACTTCTATTTATTTACAACTCAATGATTACAACTCGATACTAAAACAAAGTATGACTCTATAT
Source organism: Triticum urartu (assembly GCF_056163025.1). Classification (NCBI taxonomy): domain Eukaryota; kingdom Viridiplantae; phylum Streptophyta; class Magnoliopsida; order Poales; family Poaceae; genus Triticum; species Triticum urartu. The sequence continues at coordinate 94,253,500 of NC_141878.1, read as the reverse complement.
GAATGCCTCCGGCGGTGTACCGGGATATGCAATGAATCACGAGTGACAAGTATGAAAGAATTATGAACGGTGGCTTTGCCACAAATACTATGTCAACTACATGATCATGCTAAGCAATATGACAATGATGGATATGTCATGATGAACTAGATGGTGGAAAGTTGCATGGCAATATATCTCGGAATGGCTATGGAAATGCCATAATAGGTAGGTATGGTGGCTGTTTTGAGGAAGGTATATGGTAGGTGTATGATACCGGCGAAAGTTGCGCGGTATTAGAGAGGCTAGCAAGGGTGGAAGGGTGGGAGTGCGTATAATCCATGGACTCAACATTAGTCATAAAGAACTCATATACTTATTGCAAAAATTTAGAAGTTATCAAAGCAAAGTATTACGTGCATGCTCCTAGGGGGATAGATTGGTAGGAAAAGACCATCGCTCGTCCCCGACCGCCACTCATAAGGAAGACAATCAATAAATAAATCATGCTCCGACTTCATCACATAACGGTTCACCATACGTGCATGCTACGGGAATCACAAACTTCAACACAAGTATTCTTTAAATTCACAACTACTCAACTAGCATGACTTTAATATTATCACCTCCATATCTCAAAACAATTATCATGCTTCAATCTTTTCTTAGTATTCAACACACTCAAAAGAAAGTTTCACAAATCTTGAATACCAAGCATATTATTATTAGGCAAATTACCATGCTATTAAGAGACTCTAAAATTAATTTAAGTGAAGCATGAGAGATCAATAGTTTCTTTAAAACGAATCCACCACCGTGCTCTAAAAGATCTAAGTGAAGCACATAGGGCAAAATTATCTAGCTCAAAGGATATAAGTGAAGCACATAGAGCAAAATTATCTAGCTCAAAGGATATAAGTGAAGCACATAGAGCAAAATTATCTAGCTCAAAGGATATAAGTGAAGCACATAGAGCAAAATTATCTAGCTCAAAAGATATAAGTGAAGCACATAGAGCATTCTATCAAATTTTAATTCATGTATGGCTCTCTCAAAAGGTGTGTACAGCAAGGATGATTGTGGCATACTAAAAAGCAAAGACACAAATAACACAAGACGCTCCAAGGAAAACACATATCATGTTGGTGAATAAAAATATAGCTCCAAGTAAATTACCGATGGAAGTGGACGAAAGAGGGGATGCCTTCCGGGGGCATCCCCAAGCTTTGACTTTTTGGTGTCCTTGGATTATATTGGGGGTGCCATGGGCATCCCCAAGCTTAGGCTCTTGCCACTCCTTGTTCCATGATCCATCAAAAGAATTCACCCAAAACTTGAAAACTTCACAACACAAAACTCAAAATAGAAAACTCGTGAGCTCCGTTAGCGAAAGAAAACAAAAGACCACTTCAAGGTACTGTAATGAACTCATTCTTTATTTATATTGGTGTAAAACCTACTGTATTCCAACTTCTCTATGGATTATAAACTATTTTACTAGCCATAGATTCATCAAAATAAGCAAACAACACACGAAAAACAGAATCTGTCAAAACAGAACAGTCTGTAGTAACCTGTAGCTAGCGCAAGATATGGAACCCCAAAAATTCTAAAATAAATTGCTGGACGTGAGGAATTTATCTATTAATCATATTCAAAAGGAATTAACTAAATATCACTCTTCAAATAAAAATGACAGCAGTTCTCGTGAGCGCTAAAGTTTCTGTTTTTTACATCAAGTTCAACAAGACTTTCCCCAAGTCTTCCCAACGGTTCTACTTGGCACAAACACTAATTAAACACAAAAAACACAACCAAAACAGAGGCTAAATAATTTATTTATTACTAAACAGGAGCAAAAAGCAAGGAATAAAAATAAAATTCGGTTGCCTCCCAACAAGCGCTATCGTTTAACGCCCCTAGCTAGGCATAACAAGCAAGGATAGATCTAGGTATTGCCATCTTTGGTAGGCAATCCATAAGTGGCTCTCAAGATAGTTTCATATGGTAATTTTATTTTCTTTCTTGGAAAGTGTTCCATGCCCTTTTTTAATGGAAATTGAAATCTAATATTCCCTTCCTTCATATCAATAATCGCACCAACCGTTCTAAGGAAAGGTCTACCAAGAATAATAGGGCAAGAAGGATTGCAATCTATATCAAGAACAATGAAATCTATGGGCACATAATTCCTATTTGCAACAATAATAACATCATTAATTATTCCCATAGGTTTCTTAATAGTGGAATCCGCAAGATGCAAGTTTAGAGAGCAATCATCAAAATTACGGAAATCTAGTAAATCACACAAAGTCTTGGGAATAGTAGAGACACTAGCACCCAAATCACACAAAGCATAAAAATCATGATCTTTAATTTTAATTT